>NW_028270183.1:4056152-4078652 GCF_037043375.1 Chiloscyllium plagiosum
GGCATGGATATGCCCAGTGTCACTGGTCACAGGAAGGGGCAACTATGCTAATACCTCCCTCCATTCGAATCTAAGACCTTGATAAAATATAATCATCCAAAAACAAACGGTTACTTCAGTTTGTCAGTCTGTCATACACAAGGTGTGAGAGAGATGTGCCTGGCTCCTACAGAACTGTTTATGGCTGTAATTATCCCTTCACACCCAGTTTAGCTTCATCATCATTCACATGTATTAATATCACAGCCGAGGAATGAATCATAGAGTCACAGAGTCAAATGGAGACAGCACAGGAGAGGACGGTCGGCCCATTGAGTCTGTCCTCAGTCAGTCCCAGTCTGCTGTTATCCCCTGGCATCTATACAGCACAGTCTCTACTGTCCTCAGGCAGAGCCAGTTCCAGTGTCATGTCCAAGGGTTTCTGGTTGTACTGAGCCCTGCCCTTCTCCTGGTGATTAACAACTGGGAACGTGCCAGGAATTTTCAGGCAGCCTCCGATCAGAGCAGTGGGATCACTCGGAATGAGATGGTTCTGGGATCTGTCCCACCCACACCATGGAGGAAGTGGACCTTACCAATAACCCCAACCCCCCCCACCCCGGTGACCTTACCCGTGACCCCTCAGTGACCTTACCCACGACCCCCTGGTGACCTTATCGATAACCCCAGTGACCTTACCCATGACCCCCTGGTGACCTTACCGATAACCCTCCAGTGACCTTACCCACGACCCCCTGGTCACCTTACCGATAACCCCCAGTGACCTTACCTGTGACCCCCCTGTGACCTTATGAACCCCTGGTGACCTTACCACTGATGCTTTCCCAGTGACCCAGCTGGTGAACCCCTCCCCGGTGACCCCCTGCTCC
Organism: Chiloscyllium plagiosum; assembly: GCF_037043375.1. NCBI lineage: Eukaryota > Metazoa > Chordata > Chondrichthyes > Orectolobiformes > Hemiscylliidae > Chiloscyllium > Chiloscyllium plagiosum. The sequence goes on from NW_028270183.1 coordinate 4,057,022, forward strand.
CAGTGCCCCCTCCCCCGGTGCCCCCCTGCTCCCGGTGCCCCCCTCCCCCGGTGCCCCCATGCTCCTGGTGCCCCCTCCCCCGGTGCCCCCCTGCTCCCGGTGACCTTACCGATAACCAGGATGATTCTTGGCCGGGGTTTGGATGGGTCAAACACCATGTATTCCTCGATGAGCTCATCTGTCTCGGACAGGTCCGTGTCACTCTCAATGGAGAACTGGTGAATGGGAGGGAGGCGATCATATCGACAGTGACTAAGGCTGTGACTCTCAGAGAAAGCTGAGGGCAGAGAGAGCAAACTGTCAAACACCAGGGCATTTTGAAAACCACTATCACCCCCCAGGCTTTCAAGATGCAATCGCCAACGCTCCCACTCAATACAAAGCAACAGTTCCAAACCAGCCATTACTCAGCTGCTCTGTACACGTCCGGGGAATGAACTGCTTTGCATTGACTTACATCGTCTCCTACTCCCACACACCAAGTTACGATTTAAAACCACCGAATCACTTAAACACCAAGGCTTTGTTTTCAGTGTTACAGAGTCATAGAGCACCGAATCCAGCATTAGTTAACTCAGCTTTACTTTCATAATGTAACCAAGGTAATGTGTTTTAATGTCACCACTCTCTTCCTCATCTATTGTAATGACTCTGAATCTCTTCCTAATGCTCTTCTCTGTGTCCATGAAGGTCAGGATTTCCACCTGCCTCTCTGCGTTTACAACACAAACTTTGATTTAACACATACTGTGAGAGGGGCTATGACAGTTAGGAGACAGTGAGGGCTGCAGATGCTGGAGATCAGAGTCGAGAGTGTGGTTGGTGCTGGAAAAGCACAGCAGGTCAGGCAGCATCCGAGGAGCAGGAGAATCAACATTTCGGGCATAAGCCCTTCCTAAAGAACAGCAAATCTGATTCACTTAAACAAAAACAGATTTATATTAGAGCAAAATAGGTCAGTAACAGAAATACTGCACTTGCAAATTCTAAATAACCCACTGGTCATTTTTAAAATGCCTTTCGTAGTATTTGGATCATTCTCAGTTGTAACAAATCTCATTTCATAGGCTGGCTATTCAACCATTGGAGCATCACAGCTGAGGCTAACCATTTCTGAATCCAACAGTCATAGAGTCACACAGTGTGGAAACAGACCCATCGGCCCACCCAGTCCATGCTGACCCTAATCCCAAACGAAACGAGTCCCACCTGCCTGCTCCTGACCCATATCCCTCCAAACCTTTCCTATTCATGGACTTATCCCAAATGTCTTTTAAACTTTGTAACTGTACCAACATCCACCACATCCTCAGGAAGCTCATTCCACACGGAAACCACCTTCGGTGTAAAAAAAAGTTGCTGTCCATGTCCTTTTTAAATCTTTCCCCTCTCACCTTAAAAATATTCCCCTTAGTTTTGAACTCCCCCAACCTGGGGAAAAGACATTTGCTAGTCACCCTCCCCATGCCCCTCATAGTTTTATAAACCTCTATAAGGTCACCCTTCAGCCCACTGGGCTCCATTGAAAGAAGCCCCTATCCAGCATCTCCTTATCACTCAAACCCTCCATATCTGGCAACACCCTGGTAAATCTTAACAATATCCTTTCAATAACATCCTTTCAACAATATCCTTTTAATAATATCCTTCCTATAGCAGGGCAACCAGAACTGTACAGAGTGGTCACAGGCTCCTCTCGTTCAGGGCCCAGCAGCAGTACCACCCACATGGTGTTCACCTTCACTCATTGACAAAAGATTTGAAACATCACTATATTTAGAATTAGCAAGTTAGGTGCAGTTTTTTTGTAAATTTCTTTGTGTGATTTGCTTCAGTATAAATGTAATTCTTGAAATAAATTAGAGTTGCTGTTCTGCCTGAACCGTATGTTCCGAGAGAATTGTGTCCCCCCCACCTCCATTGAGAGATGGTGGTGGGTGGGGGTAGTGAGAGGGGTCCAGTAAGGTACAAATGGTAACTCCCTTCTGCTTTGCTTCCGGTCATGTGATGGAAACGAGGATCTTCCTGATCTGTACCGTCTGACCAGGAGTTATCTTCCCAACACCCATCCATGAGCATTTCCAAAGAAGCGCCTTTTAGTTGGCTATTTGCATGGAGTTGGGTCAGGTGATGGTGGTGAGGTGGGATCAGCTTCCTCAGGAGTTGGATTCCCGACTCAGTCAGGGAATTCCCGACAACATTACAGGAAGGAACAATCCGAAACATCCCTCAAACCCCCTTCCCCCCTGCCCCCACCACACAGTGCTAAGCCTGATCACTGAATAACAATCAGAAACAGACAGAGGGCTTTGTATCCGACAATAATGTAGACGCCAGAGGATTTGAGGTTGATCCTTACCACTCCGATAAATGGATCTCTTGCCCTCGCTCCCACTGACAGGTGGTAGTGCCCGTTTCTCCTGAACGATGAAGGTGTCCCACCGTACTTTCTCCAGGCCCCCAATCTCTCGTACCTTCTGCAGACAGCTCTCCAGATACTCCAGGGGCTCGTCAGGCCGGTGGTACATGAGACCTGTCAACATACTCTGAGAGAGAAACACATGCTCACACTGACTCAGTATCCAACAATCAGCAGAGAATCCCTGCAGTGTGGAAGCTGCCCATTCGGCCCATCAAATCTGACCCTCCAAAACAGCAATACATCCAGCTCCACCGTATCCCTGTAACCCTGCACATCCCTGAACACCCATGGGGCAATTTCCCATGGCCAATCCACCCTAACCTGCACATCCCTGAACACCATGGGGCAATTTCCCAAAGCCAATCCACCCTAACCTGCACATCCCTAAGACACTATGGGGTAATTTAGCATGGCCAATCCACCCCAACCTGCACACCCCTGGGCACTATAGGGTAATTTAGCACGGCCAATCCACCCTAACCTGCACATCCCTGGGACACTATGGGGTAATTTAGCATGGCCAATCCACCCTAACCTGCACATCCCTGGGACACTATGGGGTAATTTAGCATGGCCAATCCACCCTAACCTGCACATCCCTGGGACACTATGGGGTAATTTATCACGGCCAATCCACCCTAACCTGCACACCCCTGGGACACTATGGGGTAATTTAGCACGGCCAATCCACCCTAACCTGCACACCCCTGGGACACTATGGGGTAATTTAGCACGGCCAATCCACCCCAACCTGCACATCCCTGGGACACTATGGGGTAATTTATCACGGCCAATCCACCCTAACCTGCACACCCCTGCGACACTATGGGGTAATTTAGCATGGCCAATCCACCCTAACCTGCACATCCCTTGGACACTATGGGGTAATTTATCACGGCCAATCCACCCTAACCTGCACACCCCTGCGACACTATGGGGTAATTTAGCATGGCCAATCCACCCTAACCTGCACATTTTTGGATCGTGGGAGGAAACCGGAGCACCCGGAGGAAACCCACACAGACACGGGGAGAATGTGCAAACTCCACACAGACAGTCGCCCCGAGGCTGGAATCAAACCCAGTCCCTGGTGCTGTGAGGCAGCAGTGCTAACCACTGAGCCACCATGACCTATTATAAAGTCACATTTTAAATGCTTTTTTTAAGTGAGAATGTTAAATTTTTAACACATTATTAATGCTTCAGTGACCAAGTGACACAATAATGAATCATTATCCAAGACAGCCATCTCCCTCTGTGTAGATATATATATATATATATATATATACACACACACATATGGGCGGCACGGTGGCTCAGTGGTTAGCACTGCTGCCTCACAGCGCCAGAGACCTGGGTTCAATTCCCAGCTCAGGCGACTGTCTGTGTGGAGTTTGCACATTCTCCCCGTGTCTGCGTGGGTTTCCTCCGGGTGCTCCAGTTTCCTCCCACGATCCAAAAATGTGCAGGTTAGATGAACTGGCCATGCTAAATTGCCCGCAGTGTTAGGTGATGGTGTAAATATAGGGGAATGGGTCTGGGTGGGCGGTGGGTCAGTGTGGACTTGTTGGGCCGAAGGGCCTGTTGCCACACTGTAAGTAATCTAAAAAAAAACCTCTTAGAACACAGTTTATAATCTAGGAAACTCTACATCTTCTAACTTCACAGGAATTTAGCCCAGCCACTATACATTCCTATACCTATAATGGGAACTGGCTATGTAAACATGTCATGCTGTAATGACACCTCCCCCCCTCCCCCTGGTGGTTGGTGGTGCTATTGCACCTGGGTTTCCCTTCTTTGGTACTTGTGTGAAAATCCATCTGTTTCTTTGCTAGTTTGGTGCAGCTTTGGCTGTTTGGACGGTGAGTGAGGGATAAACTCAGTGAGTGGGTGATGATTACACACAGGCACATCCTGCCCACTTCACCCCACTGCAGGCTGTGACCTCTTCGTGTTCAGGATTGTGGTTAATGGAATATTTTGAAGAGACTGTTCAGAGAGCTATAAATAAATTCCATAATGAGTTGTTTGGAGGGTTTGTTGATGCACTGTAAAACATCAAGCTATCCAGAACTCTGCCTGAAGAGGAATATTGACCTTTTGTGTACAGTCACCACGACGATGGGATCAGGAGCAGGAGCCTGTGGGGAACGTTAGGCCATGTGTGAATCCTTGGGGATCTGCACAATGTCAAACGCAGTCCATGCTTTGTCTCATCTGGCTCTTTATGCTTTACCACCCCCTTTACTGCATGTTGCTTCAGCTCTCGGGATCTTGCTGTGTGTATTAATCTGGACAGGAGGCTATCACATCCACATGCAGCCCTGCCCCATATCCAGGCGCTGATACTGTCCAGTGGGAATGTTGCTGGATCCAGATGGAATCCTTTCACCTACCCTGGGTATTGGTCACTGGTCCGGTCTAATGGTCAGAATTCTCCAGGCCCAAGGGGCATCTGTAGGGGACATTCCTACTGGGTTTAGCTAATGCCCAGGTGCCACCTTCCCTGGTCAAATAGTCAGCAGTACAGGCTGGAAAGGAATCTCACGCAGAGCAACAGGACAGGCTCAGGAACTTCCCACTTCCAGGTCACTTTCCAAACTTCCCAACAAGATGTCCTGAAACGCATTAAAGGGGATAAATCCCCAGGACCTGATCAGATGTACCCGAGAATTCTGTGGGAAGCTAGAGAAGTGATTGCTGGGCCTCTTGCTAAGATATTTGTATCATCGATAGTCACAGGTGAGGTGCTGGAAGACTGGAGGTTGGCAAACGTGGTGCCACTGTTTAAGAAGGGCAGTAAAGACAAGCCAGGGAACTATAGACCAGTGAGCCTGACCTCGGTGGTGGGCAAGTTGTTGGAGGGAATCCTGAGGGACAGGATGTACATGTATTTGGAAAGGCAAGGACTGATTAGGGATAGTCAACATGGTTTTGTGTGTGGGAAATCATGTCTCACAAACTTGATTGAGTTTTTTTGAAGAAGTAACAAAGAGGATTGATGAGGGCAGAGCAGTAGATGTGATTATATGGACTTCAGTAAGGTGTTCGACAAGGTTCTCCATGGGAGACTGATTAACAAGGTTAGATCTCATGGAATACAGGGAGAACTAGCTATTTGGATACAGAACTGGCTCAAAGGTAGAAGGCAGAGGGTGGTGGTGGAGGGTTGTTTTTCAGACTGGAGGCCTGTGACCAGTGGAGTGCCACAAGGATCGGTGCTGGGCCCTCTACTTTTTGTCATTTACATAAATGATTTGGATGCGAGCATAAGAGGTACAGTTAGTAAGTTTGCAGATGACACCAAAATTGGAGGTGCAGTGAACAGTGAAGAGGGTTACCTCAGATTATAACAGGATCTGGACCAGATGGGCCAATGGGCTGAGAAGTGGCAGATGGAGTTTAATTCAGATAAATGCGAGGTGCTGCATTTTGGGAAAGCAAATCTTCGCAGGACTTATACACTTAATGGTAAGGTCCTAGGGAGTGTTGCTGAACAAAGAGACCTTGGAGTGCAGGTTCATAGCTCCTTGAAAGTGGTGTCGCAGGTAGATAGGATAGTGAAGAAGGCATTTGGTATGCTTTCCTTTATTGGTCAGAGTATTGAGTACAGGAGTTGGGAGGTCATGTTGTGGCTGTACAGGACGTTGGTTAGGCCACGGTCGGAATATTGCATGCAATTCTGGTCTCCTTCCTATCGGAAAGATGTTGTGAAACTTGAAAGGGTTCAGAAAAGATTTACAAGGATGTTGCCAGGGTTGGAGGATCTGAGCTACGGGGAGAGGCTGAACAGGGTGGGGCTGTTTTCCCTGGAGCATCGGAGGCTGAGGGATGACTTTATAGAAGTTTATAAAATCATGAGGGACATGGAGAGGATAAATAGACAAGGTCTTTTCCCTGGGATGGGGGAGTCCAGAACTAGGGGGCATAGGTTTAGGGTGAGAGGGGAAAGATATAAAAGAGACCTAAGGGGCAACTTTTTCACGCAGAGGGTGGTACATGTATGGAGTGAGCTGTCAGAGGATGTGGTAGAGGCTGGTACAATTGCAACATTTAAAAGGCATCTGGATGGGTATATGAATAGGAAGGTTTTGGAGGGATATGGGCCGGGTGCTGGCAGGTGGGACTAGATTGGGTTGGGATATCTGGTCGGCATGGATGGGTTGGACCGAAGGGTCTGTTTCCGTGCTGTACATCTCTGTGACTCCATGACTCTAAGATCCCACATCTGGGTCATATTCCCTAACCCCTCACAAACTCCCACCTGTCATCAAACAGCAGCTCAGAGGCTCAGGGTGGAGGTGGTAATGTCCCTACCTCTAGATAGGAAGCTCTAGATTCAGGTCTCACTGGTTCAGGAGGGTGCGTACAAGTGGGTTTTACAGGGTCAGGGAGTGTACTGGTGGTTTTACTGGTTCGGGGAGTATACTGGTGGTTTTACTGGTTCGGGGGAGTATACTGGTGGTTTTACAGGGTCAGGGAGTATACTGGTGGTTTTACTGGTTTGGGGGAGTATACTGGTGGTTTTACTGGTTCGGGGGAGTATACTGGTGGTTTTACAGGGTCAGGGAGTATACTGGTAGTTTTACTGGGTCAGGGAGTATACTGGTAGTTTTACTGGGTCAGGGAGTATACTGGTGGTTTTACTGGGTCAGGGAGTGTACTGGTGGTTTTACTGGTTCAGGGGAGTGTACTGGTGGTTTTACTGGGTCAGGGAGTATACTGGTGGTTTTACAGGGTCAGGGAGTGTACTGGTGGTTTTACTGGGTCAGGGAGTATACTGGTGGTTTTACAGGGTCAGGGAGTATACTGGTGGTTTTACTGGTTTGGGGGAGTATACTGGTGGTTTTACTGGGAAAGGGAGTGTACTGGTGGTTTTACTGGTTTGGGGGAGTATACTGGTGGTTTTACTGGGTCAGGGAGTATACTGGTGGTTTTACAGGGTCAGGGAGTGTACTGGTGGTTTTACTGGGTCATGGGGTATACTGGTGGTTTTACTGGTTCAGGGGAGTGTACTGGTGGTTTTACTGGGTCAGGGAGTGTAATGGTGGTTTTACTGGGTCAGGGAGTATACTGGCGGTTTTACTGGGTCAGGGAGTGTACTTGTGGTTTTACTGGGTTAGGGAGTATACTGGTGGTGTTACTGGGTTAGGGGGAATATACTGGTGGTTTTACTGAGTCAGGGAGTGTACTGGTGGTTTTACTGGATCAGGGAGTATACTGGTGGTTTTACAGGGTCAGGGAGTATACTGGTGGTTTTACTGGTTTGGGGGAGTATACTGGTGGTTTTACTGGGAAAGGGAGTGTACTGGTGGTTTTACTGGTTTGGGGGAGTATACTTGTGGTTTTACTGGGTCAGGGAGTATACTGGTGGTTTTACTGGTTTGGGGGAGTATACTTGTGGTTTTACTGGGTCAGGGAGTATACTGGTGGTGTTACTGGGTTAGGGGGAATATACTGGTGGTTTTACTGAGTCAGGGAGTGTACTGGTGGTTTTACTGGATCAGGGAGTATACTGGTGGTTTTACAGGGTCAGGGAGTATACTGGTGGTTTTACTGGTTTGGGGGAGTATACTGGTGGTTTTACTGGGAAAGGGAGTGTACTGGTGGTTTTACTGGTTTGGGGGAGTATACTGGTGGTTTTACTGGGTCAGGGAGTGTACTGGTGGTTTTACTGGGTCAGGGAGTGTACGTGGTTTTACTGGGTCAGGGAGTGTACTAGTGGTTTTACTGGTTTGGGGGAGTATACTGGTGGTTTTACTGGGTCAGGGGGAGTATACTGGTGGTTTTACTGGGTCAGGGAGTATACTGGTGGTTTTACTGGGTTGGGGGAGTGTACTGGTGGTTTTACTGGTTTGGGGGAGTATACTGGTGGTTTTACTGGTTTGGGGGAGTATACTGGTGGTTTTACTGGGTCAGGGAGTGTACTAGTGGTTTTACTGGTTTGGGGGAGTATACTGGTGGTTTTACTGGGTTGGGGGAGTGTACTGGTGGGTTTACTGGGTTAGGGAGTGTACTGGTGGTTTTACTGGGTTGGGGGAGTGTACTGGTGGGTTTACTGGGTTAGGGAGTGTACTGGTGGTTTTACTGGTTTGGGGGAGTATACTGGTGGTTTTACTGGGTCAGGGGGAGTATACTGGTGGTTTTACTGGGTCAGGGAGTATACTGGTGGTTTTACTGGTTTGGGGGAGTATACTGGTGGTTTTACTGGTTTGGGGGAGTATACTGGTGGTTTTACTGGGTCAGGGGGAGTATACTGGTGGTTTTCCTGGGTCGGGGAGTGTACTGGTGGTTTTACTGGTTTGGGGGAGTATACTGGTGGTTTTACTGGTTTGGGGGAGTATACTGGTGGTTTTACTGGTTCAGGGGGAGTATATTGGTGGTTTTACTGGTTTGGGGGAGAATACTGGTGGTTGTACTGGTTCAGGGGGAGTATACTGGTGGTTTTACTGGTTTGGGGGAGTATACTGGTGGTTTTACTGATTTGGGGGAGTATACTGGTGGTGTTACCAGTTTGGGGGAGTATACTGGTGGTTTTACTGGTTTGGGGGAGTATACTGGTGGTTTTACTGGTTTGGGGGAGTATACTGGTGGTGTTACCGGTTTGGGGGAGTATACTGGGGATAGGAGCAGGTTCATTTCTAACTGCAGTTGATCGGAATGAATCCAGACCATCTCCTCATTAAACCATCTGCTACTGCCCCTGTCTCTGGACACTCCTACAGCCCTGTGATCCTGGTGAGATCTTTGTGCTGCTCAAAGCTGGGATCCACAGGGACCCCCTGTGTCTCAGAGAACCCGGGGCTTGGGGGAACAGGACAGCGAAGGTGAAACGTGGGATTAGCCCCATGATGTGGTGGGGTGGGGGGGGGGTCGGTGCTTTATTAACCGTGCCTACACCTGGGATCCAAGCTCTGTAACCCCCTCCTCCCTCTCCCTCCCTCCCTCCCTCTCCCTCCCTCTCTCCCTCCCTCTCTCCCTCTCCCTCCCTCTCTCCTTCTCTCTTGCTGTAACTTGTCTTTCACCAACATTTTCCAACCTGCCCTCATACCTGCTGATGGTGTTTTGGTATTAACCTTTGTCCGATGTACAGGCCCCATGAGTAATTCCTGGTGATTGGTGCTGTGACTGTACTGTCAGAGAGGGTTTGGCATCGGCACATGGGGTCTGGAACCCATGCCCCAGATCCTCAATGTTCTCCCAGCAGTGTCTGAGTAATTCCCCTCCCTTCAGACCCACTGGGAACTGTCTGCAGCCCATTTGAGTCAAACCTACAGTGAGATGGCTTGGAGTTAGAATGGTTCACTTGGAGCCAGTGCCTGAGGCTGCAGAGCTCAAACCTCACTCAGCCGGTTATATTTGTTGAGGGACCTGGCCATTTATAATTCATGTGTCCGCTCAGAAATCTCCCTTTTGGGGATCTACTGAAGTTGTGTTGCTATAGCAGCCTGTCCCTGTGGGAGAAGCAATTTCTCACTGAAGTTCACAGCAGTCACTGACTGACTGAGGACATGGGTCAGTCAGTAACACAGTCACAGGGGGAGAGTTTCCAAAGCACCGTGACTGTGGTGAATTCAGGTGTGGCATGGAGGAAGTTGGTTCAAATCCCAGTGTGGCAATACAATTCACCAGATAACACAGGGTATGGAATGTATACTGTTGGGTGTGTGTCACATATAAGCAGATAGGGTTGTATGTGCAGTGCTGTGTAGACTGGGAGGGAGAATGGCTCCTGATTGTGTGTGTGTGTGTGTGTGTGTGTGTGTGTGTGTGTGTGTGTGTGTGTGTGTGTGTGTGTGTGTGTGTGTGTGTGTGTGTGTGTGTGTGTGTGTGTGTGTGTGTGTGTGTGTGAGAGTGTGTGCGTGTGAGTGTGAGAGAGTGTGTGCGTGTGAAAGAGAGTGTTTGTGTGCATGTGAGAGAGTGTGTGTGAGAGTGTGTGCGTGTGAGAGAGTGTGTGTGTGAGTGTTTGTGTGCATGTGAGACAGTGTGTGTGTGTGAGAGAGTGTGTGCGTGTGAGAGAGTGTGTGTGTGTGAGTGTTTGTGTGCATGTGAGAGAGTGTGTGCATGTGAGAGAGTGTGAGAGAGTGTGTGCGTGTGAAAGAGAGAGTGTGTGTGCATGTCAGAGAAAGTGTGCGTGTGAGAGTGAGTGTGAGAGTGTGTGTGAGAGAGTGTGTGCGTGTGAGAGTGTGTGCGTGTGAGAGAGTGTGTGTGTGAGTGTTTGTGTGCATGTGAGAGAGTGTGCGTGTGAGAGAGTGTGAGAGAGTGTGAGAGAGTGTGTGTGCGTGTGAAAGAGAGTGTTTGTGTGCATGTGAGAGAGTGTGTGTGTGTGAGAGTGTTTGTGTGCATGTGTGAGAGAGTGTGTGTGCATGTCAGAGAAAGTGTGCGTGTGAGAGTGAGTATGAGTGTGAGAGAGAGTGTGTGCATGTGAGAAAAAGTGTGTGTGCATGTGAGAGTGTTTGTGTGCATGTGAGAGAGAGTGTGAGTGTGTGTGTGAGAGTGTGTGTGCTTATGAGAGAGAGTGTGTGTGCGTGTGAGAGAGTGTGTGTGCATGAGAGTGTGTGTGTGCGTGTAAGAGTGTGTGTGCGTGTGAGAGAGTGTTTGTGTGTGTGCATGAGAGAGAGTGTGTGTGCGTGTCCAACACTTGCTCCCTCTATCAGAGAGGACCAGGAATGGTTCTGAATGCATTCGGAGACACACGCACTGATACTCACACAGATACAGACACACAGATACAGACACACAGATACAGACACACGCACTGATACTCACACAGATACAGACACACAGATACAGACACACGCACTGATACTCACACAGATACAGACACACAGATACAGACACACGCACTGATACAGACACACGCACTGATACTCACACAGATACAGACACACAGATACAGACACACGCACTAAGACTCACACAGATACAGACACACAGATACAGACACACAGATACAGACACACGCACTGATACTCACACAGATACAGACACACAGATACAGACACACGCACTAAGACTCACACAGATACAGACACACAGATACAGACACACGCACTGATACTCACACAGATACAGACACACAGATACAGACACACGCACTGATACTCACACAGATACAGACACACAGATACAGACACACAGATACAGACACACGCACTGATACTCACACAGATACAGACACACAGATACAGACACACGCACTGATACTCACACAGATACAGACACACAGATACAGACACACGCACTGATACTCACACAGATACAGACACACAGATACAGACACACGCACTGATACTCACACAGATACAGACACACAGATACAGACACACAGATACAGACACACAACTGCACACATACTCACATAGGTACATACACAGACGCAGAGAGACACAGAGATACACACACAGAAACACAGATATACACACACAGATACACACAGAAACACAAAGACACATACACAGATACACACACAGAGATATACACACAGACAGACACACACACAGATACACACACAGATACACACTCACTGAGAGTGAACCCGATGTCCCGACGTCTCAAACAACACTCATCAACGACACCTCATTTCCCGGGGGTGGTGTTGGAGGAGTGAGGGGGGAATGTTCGGAATGGTAAGTGGGTGTCCCCAGTCACCTTTGGGTGTTCATCCCACCCCCCCACCCTGTCCCCGGCTGACACTGACCCTAATCCCCTAACCACCCCCAGCTCAGATCTGAACGCACCTTGTACACGATCTCCAGCTGGTAAATGTTGAACCGATAATATTCAAAACGTTTCAGGCTATTTCTAAAAGAATAAAATGGATGGATTTTAAACCCTTACCTCGAACAGCAGAGGGATTTGCCTTTTGGAAATGTAATCTTTCGCTTCACTGTTACTCATCCTGAAGAATCTCTCCTCTCAGTAATCTCAGGTTCCTGTTGATGCTGTGTGTGTTCCTCCCCAGCTTCCACTCTCTCTCTCTTCTCCCTCTCTCCCTTAATCTCTCTCCCTCTCTCTGGTTTCACTCGCAGACTCCTTTCTCTCTCCCCACCCTCTCTCCCAATCTGTGTTTCCCTTCTCCTGTCCTGCTCCCTTTCCCCCTACCCCCTCTCTCCCCCAGTCACCCACACACACTCTCTCTCTCTCTGTCTTGGTCACACACTCTCTCTCTCTGTGTCTGTCTGTGTTCTGCTCCCTCCCTCTCTCTCTCTCTCTCTGTGTTCTGCTCTCTCTCTCTCTCTCTGTCTGTCTGTGTTCTGTTCTCTCTCTCTCGCTCTCAGTCTGTCTCTGTCCCAGTGCTGATGTCTCTCCCTCCCTCTCTCTCTGTCACATTCAGAGGAATGTTCTGCCCAGATAGACCTTTATTTATTTACGCTCAGTCTCTGGTAAGTGTTGCCTTGGTAATGCCGTATGGCAGATTGAGATCAGTACAGGCACAACCCAGGAGGATTTATCTGATGGTTTTAATGGGATCTGAAGTGTTCTCGGTGAGTTGGTGGGAGTATTCCTGTCGGTTTGACCCTGGGCAGGCTCTGCCCACAGATTGGGAAAAAACTCCAACAAAAAGCCAGCAGACCCCACTCTCTGGTTCCCACAGGCAGCAGCTCCTCACTGGGAGCGGTTTACAGAGTCCACTGACTTGGTCCGTCCCCCGTCACCCCCATTCACCGCCCTCACACCCCTTCCCTTCACCCACACACATCCCCTTACACACACACACCCCACCAACACACATCCCCTTACACACACACACACACCCCACCAACACACATCCCCTTACACACACACACACACCCAAACACACACACACACCCCCACACCCCCTACACACACACCCCCACACACATCCCCTTACACACACAACCCCACCAACACCCATCCGCTTACACACACACACCCCACCCACACACATCCCCTTACACACACACCCCACCAACACCCATCCGCTTACACACACACACCCCACCCACACACATCCCCTTACACACACACACCCCACCAACACACATCCCCTTACACACACACACCCCACCCACACACATCCCCTTACACACACACCCCACCAACACACATCCCCTTACACACACACACCCCACCCACACACATCCCCTTACACACACACATTCCCACCCACACACATCCCCTTACACACACACACCCCACCCACACACATCCCCTTACACACACACATTCCCACCCACACACATCCCCTTACACACACACATTCCCACCCACACACATCCCCTTACACACACACACCCCACCAACACACATCCCCTTACACACACACACCCCACCCACACACATCCCCTTACACACACACCCCACCCACACACATCCCCTTACACACACACATTCCCACCCCCACACATCCCCTTACACACACACACACCCCACCAACACACATCCCCTTTCACACACACACCCCCCACCCACACACATCCCCTTACACACACACCCCCCCACACATACATCCCCTTACATACACACACGCCCCAACCACACACATCACCTTAAACACACACACACACCAACACACATCCCCTTACACACACACACAAACACATACCCACACACATCCTCTTACACACACACACACCCTACCCACACACATCCCCTTACACACACACACCCCCACCAACACTCATCCACTTTCACACACACACCCCACCCACACACATCCCCTTACACACACACCCCACCCACTCACATCCCCTTACACACACACACACCCACACACACCCCCACACACATCCTCTTACACACACACACCCCACCCACACACATCCCCATACACACACACCCCACCCACTCACATCCCCTTACACACACACACCACCCACACACATCCCCTTACACACACATACCCCACCCACACACATCCCCTTACAGACACTCCCTACACACACACACCCCCACACACATCCTCTTACACACACACACCCACACACACCCCCACACACATCCTCTTACACACACACACCCCATCCACACACATCCCCATACACACACACCCCACCCACACACATCCCCTTACACACACACACACCACCCACACACATCCCCTTACAGACACTCCCTACACACACACACCACCCACACACATCCCCTTACACACACACACCACCCACACACATCCCCTTACAGACACTCCCTACACACACACACCCCCACACACATCCCCTTACACACACACACCCACACACACCCCCACACACATCCTCTTACACACACACACCCCACCCACACACATCCCCATACACACACACACCCCACCCACACACATCCCCATACACACACACACCACCCACACACATCCCCTTACACACACACACCCCCACCCACACACATCCTCTTACACACACACACCCCCCACCCACACACATCCACTTACACACACACACACACCCTCCCACACACATCCCCTTACACACACACACACACCCCCACCAACACACATCCCCTTACACACACATCCCCTTACACACACACCCACACACACACCCCACACACACACACACACACCCACACACACATCCCCTTACATACGCACACATCCCCTTACACACACACACCCCCACCAACACACATTCCCTTACACACAGACATCCCCACCAACACACATCCCCTTTCACACACACACACCCCACCCACACACATCCCCTTACACACATCCCCTTACACACACACATCCCCACCAACACACATCCCCTTTCACACACACACCCCCCACCCACACACATCCCCACCCAGACACAGCCCCACCCACACACATGCCCTTACATACACACACACCCCACCCACACACATCCCCTTACACACATCCCCTTACACACACACACCCCACCCACACACATCCCCTTACACACACCCCCTTACACACACACCCCCACCAACACACATCCCCTTACACACACACACACACACACACCCCAACCACATCCCCTTACACACACACATTCCCCACCCACATACATCCCCTTACAGGCACCCCCCCACCGACACACATCCCCTTACACACACACACCCCACCCACACACATCCCCTTACACACACTCACACCCACCCACACACATCCCCTGACACACACACACACACCCACCCACACACATCCCCTTACACACACACACACCCACCAACACACAACCCCTTACACACACACACACACCCTCACCCACACACATCCCCTTACACACACACCCTCACCCACCAACACACATCCCCTTACACACACACCCCCACCAACACACATCCCCTTACACACACACCCACACACACCTCCACACACACACCCCACCGTCACACCCACACACACACCCACACACACACCCAAACCCAAACACACACACACACCCACAAACACACCCCCACAGACACACACACCCCACACACACCCCCACACACACCCCCACACACACCCCACACACAAACATACACACCCCACACACACACACCCCGACACACACACACCCCCACACACACACCCCCACCCACACACACACAGACACACACACCCCACACACACATCCCACACACACACCCACACACACCCACACCCACACACCACACAGACACGCACACCCGACACACACACATTCCCAAACACACACACACCGCATACACACAGACATACCTACACTCACACCCCACACACACACCCACAAACACACACACCCACACCCCACACCCACATCCACGTGCCCCCCCACACATACACACTCCTCCCCACACACACAGCCCACACACACACACACCGCCAACACACATTCCCTTACACACACACACACACCCTACCCACACACATCCCCTTACATCCACACACCCCACCAACACACACCCCCTTACACACATACGCCCACCACCCACACACATCCCCTTGACACACACCCCCCACCCACACACATCCCTTTACACACACACACCCACACACACCCCCACCAACACACCCTACCGTCTCACCCACAAACACACACCCACACACACACACCCCCCACACACACCCAAACCCACACACACACCCCCCACACACACACACACCCACACACACACACCCCCCACACACACCCAAACCCACACACACACACACCCACACACACACAGACCCACACACGCACACCCCCCACACACACCCCACACACAAACAACCCCCACACACACACCCACAAAAATTCCCACACACACACGCCTACACACACACACCCCACACACACACACACGCCACACACAAACAACCACGCACACACCCCCACACACAAAAACACACACACACCCCACACACAAACACACACACACCACACACACATACCCAAACCCACACACACACACCCACACACACACCCTCCCACACACAAACACACACACACACCCCCCACACACAAACGCAAACACACACCCCCCACACACACAAAAAACACCCACACACCCCCCCACACACACACACCCACACACACACACCCCACATACACACACACACCCACACACACACACCCCACAGACACGCACACCCCACACACACACCCCACAGGCACGCACACACCTGACACACATTCCCACACACACACACCCCATACACAGACATACCCACACTCACACCCCACACACACACACACCCACAAACACAGACACCCACACCCCGCACCCCACACACACATCCACACACACATCCACGTGCCCCACACACACACACACCTCCCCACACACACAGCCCATACACACCCACACACACACACACACACACACACACCGCCAATACACATTCCCTTACACACACACACACCCTACCCACACACATCCCCTTACATACACACACCCCACCAACACACACCCCCTTACACACACACGCCCCCTACCCACACACATCCCCTTGACACACACACCCCCACCCACACACATCCCTTTACACACACACCCACACACACCCCCACCAACACACCCTACTGTCACACCCACACACACACACCCACACATACACCCCCCACACACACCCAAACCCACACATACACACCCCCACACACACACAAACCCACAAACACACAACCCCACACACCCCCCACACACACACCCCACACACACACACCCCACACATAAACAACCCACACACACACACACCCACAAAAACACCCACACACACACACGCCCACACACACACATACCCACACACACACCCCACATACACACAAACCCACACTCAAACACACACACACCCCACAGACACGCACACACCACACACACACACCCCATACACACAGACATACCCACACTCACACCCCACACACACACACCCACAAACACACCCACCCACACCCCACACACCCACACCCCACACACCCACACCCCACACACACATCCACACACACACATCCACGTGCCCCCCACACACACACACACACACCTCCCCACACAAACACCTCACACACACCCACACACACATACCCCACCAACACACATTCCCTTACACACACACCCCCTACCCACACACATTCCCTTACATATACACACCCCACCAACACACATCCCCTTACACACACACGCCCCCCACCCACACACATCCCCTTGACACACACACCCCCATCCACACACATCCCCATACATACACACATCCCCTTACACACACACACCCACACACACCCCCACCAACACACATCCCCTTACACACACACCCCACCCACACTCATCCCCTTGCAACACACACACCCCACCCACACTCATCCCCTTGCAACACACAAACCCCACCCACACACATCCCCTTACACACACAAACCCCCCACCAACACACATCCCCTTACACACACACACACCTCCACACACACCCACACACACACCCCCACACACACAGCCACACCCCCCCCACACACACATCCCCTTAAATACACACACATCCCCTTGCACACACAACCCCCCCACCCACAGACATCCCCTTACACATACACACCCACCAACACACATCCCCTTACACACACACGCCCCCCCCACCCACACACATCTCTCTACACACACACCCCACACACACACATCCCCTTACACACACACATCCCCGAATACCCCCACCCCCACACACAACCCCCACCAACACACATCCCCTTACACACACAAACCTCCCACCAACACACATCCCCTTACACACACACATCCCCACCAACACACATCCCCTTACACACACACACACACACCAAAACACATTCCCTTACACATCCACATCCCCTTACATACACACACCCACACGCACCTCCACACACACACCCCACCCTCACACCCACACAAACCCCCACACACACAACCCACACACCCTCCCACACACACACCCCACACACAAACACACCCACACACACACACCCACAAAAAACACCCACACACACACGCCCACACACACACACACACCCCACACACGCACCCCACACACGCTCCCACACACACACACCTACAAAAAACACCCACACACACACGCCCACACACACACCCCCCACACACACACCCACACACCCACACACACACACACACCCCCCACATACACACACACACCCACATACACACACACACCCACATACACACACCCACAGACACGCACACCCCACACACACACATTCCCACACACACACACACACCCCATACATACAGACATACCCACACTCACACCCCACACACACACCCACAAACACACACACCCATACCCCACACACCCACACCCCACACACATCCACACACACATCCACGTGCCCCCCACACACACACACCTCCCCACACACACCCCACACACACCCACACACACACACAACCCACCAACACACATTCCCTTACACACACACACCCACCAACACACATCCCCTTACATACACACACCCCACCAACACACATCCCCTTACACACACACACACCCACCAACACACATCCCCTTACACACACGCGCCCCCCACCCACACACACCCCCTTGACACACACACCCCCACCCACACACATCCCCTTACACACACACACCCACATACACACACACTCCCCCCCACACACCCACAAACACACCTCCACAGACACACACACACCCCACACACATCCACAAATACACCCCCACAGACACACACACCCCCCACACACACCCACAAACACACCCCCACAGACACCCCCACCCCACACACACCCCCACACACACCCCACACACACACCCACACACACCCCATACATACAGACATACCCACACTCACACCCCACACACACACCCACAAACACACACACCCACACCCCACACACCCACACCCCACACACATCCACACACACATCCACGTGCCCCCCACACACACACCCCCACCCACACACATCCCCTTACACACACACACATCCCCTTACATACACACACATATCCCCTTATACACCCACACCCACATACACCCCCCCACACACACACCCACACACACCCACACCCCCCAAAACAAACACACAACCCCACACACACACATCCCACACACCCTCCCACACACACACACCCACACACATACGCACCCCCCCACACACACACACACACACATATGCACCCACCCACACATTCACCCACACACACACACCCTACACACACACTCCCCCCACACACACATACACCCCCACAAACACCCCCCCACAGACACACACACACCCCACACACACCCACAAACACACCCCCACAGATACACACACACATAAACACCCCCCCACAGACACACACAGCCCACACACACACCCCACACACACACACACACACCCCACCAACACACATTCCCTTAGACACACACCCCCTACCCACACACATCCCCTTACACACACCCACTTACACACACACACACACATCCCCTTACACACACACATCCCCACACACACCCTCCGCACACACACACACATCCCCACACACACCCTCCGCACACACACACACACACATCCCCTTATCACACACACCACCCACCAACACACATCCACTTACACACACACATACATCCAACCAACACATATCCATTTACACACATATCCCCCACTAACACACATCCCCTTACACACACACCCCCATACACACATCCCCTTACACACACACATCCCCTTACACACACACCTCCACACCACACCACACCCACACATACACACACCCACACACACCCACACACACACCTCCCCTTACATACACACACATCCCCTTACACACACTCACACCCACACACACCCCCACCAACACACATCCCCTTAAACACACACACACCTCCACACCACACCCCAACCACACACACACACCCCCCACACACACCCCCCCGACACACACCCACACACACCTCCCCTTACATACACACACATCCCCTTACACACACCCACACCAACAGCCCCCCACACACACCCACACCACACAACCCCACACACACCCCACACAAACACACCCCACACACCCTCCCACACACACACCCCACACACACACACCCCACACACACCCCCACACAAACACACATCCCCCCCACACACACCCACACACCACATACACACACACCCCACACACACACACTCCCACAGACACACACACCCCCCACACACATCCCACACACACACCCCACACACACATCCACACACACCCACACCCACACACCCCACAGACACGCACACCCCACACACACACATTCCCAAACACACACACACCGCATACACACACACACCGCATACACACAGACATACCCACACTCACACCCCACACACACCCACAAACACACACACACACCCACACACCCACACCCCCATCCACACACACACATCCACGTGCCCCCCACACACACCCACACACACACACACAACCCACCAACACACATTCCCTTACACACACACACCCACCAACACACATCCCCTTACATACACACACCCCACCAACACACATCCCCTTACACACACACACACCCACCAACACACATCCCCTTACACACACGCGCCCCCCACCCACACACACCCCCTTGACACACACACCCCCACCCACACACATCCCTTACACACACACCCACATACACACACACTCCCCCCCACACACACACCCACAAACACACCTCCACAGACACACACACACCCCACACACATCCACAAACACCCCCACAGACACACACACCCCCCACCCCACACACACCCCACACACACCCCCACACACACACACACGCCCACACCCCACACACACACATCCACACACCCCCTACCCACACACATCCCCTTACACACACACACCCCATA
>NW_028270183.1:4081152-4228102 GCF_037043375.1 Chiloscyllium plagiosum
CACACACACACACACACACACACACACACACACACACACACACTGAAAACTAAGCTGAAATGATTGTTGTTGTTCCCTTAATTTCCCTGGGATCCGCGTTGGATGGAATCGACACTTTCCCGTTAGACCCTCTTTCCGAAGCAGAGTTTGGGTTTTGAGGAATGTCAGTGAGCCCACAGAGTGTGGACATGGATCTGTCACACCCAGTATTCCTGCCTCCTCTGCTGGATGTTCGAGATCCCTGGGCAGTACTGGAACAGGAGAGACTCAGAGATCACCTTCACCCCTCCCAAAAGCTGCCCTGATCAGTCAGTAACCTCCACGATGCTGTGGTCTACATAAACCACAGGAATATGACACCGAGGCTGGTGGTTTAGTGACGATGTGGAGGAGCTGGTGTTGGACTGGGGTGGACAAAGTTAAACATCACACAGCACCAGGTTATAGTCCAACAGGTTGATTTGGAAGCACTAGCTTTCGGAGCGACGCTCCTTCATCAGGTAGCTAGTGGGGCAGGATCATAGGACACAGAATTGAGAGTAAAAGATCAAAGTATCACACAACTGATGCAAGGTATTGGACAAACCTCAATTACTGTTAAGCCTCTCATTTTTTAGAATGGGGATGCAGGGTTCAGTTCATTAAAATGTAAATCCCAGGACGGTGGCACGGTGGCTCAATGGTTAGCACTGCTGCCTCACAGTACCAGGGTCCCAGGCTCGATTCCAGCCTCAGGCAACTGTATCTGTGTGGGTTTCCTTCCCCCAGTCCAAAGGTGTGCAAGCCAGGTGAATTAGCCATGCTAAATTGCCCGTAGTGTTAGGTGCATAATTCGGAGGGGAATGGGTCTGGATGGATTACTCTTCCGAGGGTCAGTGTGGGCTTTTTGGGCCAAAGGGCCTGTTTCCACACTGTAGGGAATCTAATCTAATTAGTCATAGTCCTGAGATAACTTAAGGCTTTATTTTTTAAAAAAGGTGATATTTCAGCTCAGACAATGTGTTAAAGGTGTGAGGTTAGAATCTGTCTGTATTCCAAACTTGAGTCAGACTGGTTCTATTTCTGAAATAGGAATTTATAAAATGTTACATGGACTGACTGCCTACAGATTGTCTGCTTTTTCAACAAAATAGAATGTATTTGCAAATACAGATCGACAAATACAAATTCACCCCATAGGGTTATGTGTATGTCTGTGTGCGTGAGGGAGAGAGAGTGTGAGGGTGTGTGGGGGGGGAGAGTGTGAGCTTGTGTGTGTGCTTGATAGAGTGTGTACATGTGTGTGATGGAGTATATGCCTATGAGAGAGAGTGTGTGTGTGCGCGTGTGTCTGTGCGGGGGTGTGCGCGGGTGTGTGTGTATGTGTGTGTGCGGGTGTGTGTGTGTGTATGTACGTGCGGGGGGGTGTGCAGGTGTGTGTATTAGTGTGTGTGTGTGTGCGGAGGTGTGTGTGCGTGTGTGAGTGCGGGTGTGTGTGTGCGGGGCGGTGTGTGTGTGGGTGTGTGTGTATGTGTGTGTGTATATGTGTGTGTGCGGGTGTGTATACGGGTGTGTGTGTATGCGGGGGTGTGTGTGGGTATGTGTGTGTGGGTGTGGGGGGTGTGTGTGTGCGTGTGTGAGTGCGGGTGTGTGTGTGCAGGTGTGTGTGTGTATAGGTGTGTATGTGTGTGTGTGTGCAGGTGTGTGTGTGGGTGTGCATGTGTGTGTGTATGTGTATGTGTGTGTGCAGGTGTGTGTGTGTGGGGGGGTGTGTGTGCAGGTGCGTATGTGTGTGTGCAGGTGTGTATGTGTGCAGGTGTGTGTGTGCGGGTGTGTATGTGTGCGGGGATGTGTGTGTATGTGTGCGGGGATGTGTGTGTATGTGTATGTGTGTGTGCAGGTGTGTGCGTGCGTGGGGGGGTATGCGGGTGTGTATGTGTGTGTGTGCAGGTGTGTGTGTGCAGGGGTGTGTGTGCAGGTGTGTGTGTGTGCGGGGATGTGTGTGTATGTGTATGTGTGTGTGCAGGTGTGTGTGTGCGCGGGGGGTGTGCGGGTGTGTATGTGTGCGTATGTGTGTATGTGTGTGTGCAGGTGTGTGTGTGTGTGTGCGGGTGTGTATGTGTGTGTGCAGGCATGTGTGTGTGCGGGTGTGTATGTGTGTGCAGGTGTGTATGTGTATGTGTGTGTGTGCAGGTGTGTGTGTGTGTGTACAGGTGTGTGTGTGCGGGGGTGTGTGTGTATGTGTGTGTGGGTGTGTGTGTGCAGGTGTGTGTGTGTGTGTGTGCAGGCGTGTGTGTGCAGGTGTGTATGTGTGTGTGGGTGTGTATGCGTGTGTGTGTGCAGGTGTGTGTGTGTGGGTGTGTATGTGTGTGTGTACAGGTGTGTGTGTGCGGTGGGTGTGTGTATGTGTATATGTGTGTGTGTACAGGTCTGTGTGTGCGGGGGGGGTGTGTATGTGTGTGTGTGCAGGTGTGTGTGTGCAGGGGTGTGTGTGCAGGTGTGTGTGTGTGCGGGGATGTGTGTGTATGTGTATGTGTGTGTGCAGGTGTGTGTGTGCGCGGGGGGGTGTGCGGGTGTGTATGTGTGCGTATGTGTGTATGTGTGTGTGCAGGTGTGTATGTGTGTGTGCGGGTGTGTATGTGTGTGTGCAGGCGTGTGTGTGTGCGGGTGTGTATGTGTGTGTGGGTGTGTATGTGTATGTGTGTGTGTGCAGGTGTGTGTGTGTGTGTACAGGTGTGTGTGTGCGGGGGGGTGTGTGTATGTGCAGGCGTGTGTGTGTGCGGGTGTGTATGTGTGTGTGCAGGCGTGTGTGTGTGCGGGTGTGTATGTGTGTGTGGGTGTGTATGTGTATGTGTGTGTGTGCAGGTGTGTGTGTGTGTGTACAGGTGTATGTGTGTGTGGGTGTGTGTGTGCAGGTGTGTGTGTGTGTGTGCAGGCGTGTGTGTGCAGGTGTGTGGGTGTGTGTGCGTGTGTGTGTGCAGGTGTGTGTGTGTGGGTGTGTATGTGTGTGTGTACAGGTGTGTGTGTGCGGTGGGTGTGTGTATGTGTATATGTGTGTGTGTACAGGTCTGTGTGTGCGGGGGGTGTGTGTATGTGTATGTGTGTGTGTGCAGGGGTGTGTGTGCAGGGGTGTGTGTGCAGGTGTGTATGTGTGTGCGGATGTGTATGTGTGCGTATGTGCGTATGTGCAGGTGTGTGCAGGTGTGTATGTGTGTGCGGGTGTGTATGTGTGCGTATGTGTGTGTGTGCAGGTGTGCATGTGTGCGTGTGTGTGTGCAGGTGTGTGTGCGGGTGTGTATGTGTGTGTGGAGGTGTGTGTGTGCAGGTGTGTATGTGTGTGTGCAGGTGTGTGTATGTGCGGGTGTGTATGTGTGTGTGTGCGGGTGTGTATGTGTGTGTGCGCGGGTGTGTATGTGTGTGTGCAGGTGTGTGTGTGCAGGTGTGTGTGTGTGCGGGTGTGTTTGTGTGTGCGCATGCAGGTGTGTGTGTGTGCGGGTGTGTGTGTGTGCAAGTGTGTGTGCGGGGTGTGTATGTGCGTGTGTGTGTGTGTGCAGGTGTGTGTGAGGGGGGTGTGTGTATGTGTGTGCAGGTGTGTGTGTCTGTATGTGTGTGTGCGGGTGTGTATGTGTGTGCGGGTGTGTGTGTGTGCGCGCGGATGTGTGTGTGCGCGCGGATGTGTGAGTGTGCGGGTATGTATGTGTGTGCGCAGATGTTTGTGTGTGCGCGTATGTGTGTGCGCAGATGTGTGTGTGTGTGCGGATGTGTGTGTGTATGTGTGCAGGTGTGTGTGTGCAGGGGTGTGTGTCTGCGTGTGTGCGCGGATGTGTGTGTGCGGGTGTGTATGTGTGTGCGGGTGTGTGTGCGCGGATGTGTGTGTGCGCGTGCGGGTGTGTATGTGTGTGTGCGGGGGTGTGTGTGTGTGCGCGCGGATGTGTGTGTGTGCGGGTGTGTATGTGTATGTGTGTGTGTGTGTGTGTGTGGGTGTGTGTATGTGCATGCGTGCCTGAGAGTGCGTGTGTGTGTGAGTAAGAGAGTGTGTAGTGCAGTGGGGTCACCCCTCTGTAGTGTGACATGAACCCAAGGTCCCAGTTGAGGCCATTCCCCCCCGGGGTCCCGAACTTGGCTGTCAGCCTCTTTATGTTGTGGTCTGTCCTGAAATCCAACTTTGAGGTTTAGTGGACAGTGACGAAATCAAGATCAGGATTACAAATATATCTTGATCAATTGAGTCAATGGGGTGAAGAGTGACAAATGGAGTTTAAATTTGATAAATGTGAGGTATTGCACTTTGATAAAACAAACCAGGGCAGGACTTATACAGTTAAAAGTAAGGCCTTGGGTAGTGTTGCAAAACAGAGAGAGCTCGGGGTTCAGGTACATAATTCTTTGAAGTTTGCATCAGAGGGAGACAGGGTCATTAAGATGGTGTTTAGCAAACTTCATTGCTCAGCCCTGAGTGTAAGAGATGGGATGCCATGTTGATGTTGTGCAGGACATTGGTGAGGTCCCTTCTGGATTACTGTGTCCAGTTCTGGTCACCCTGTTACAGGAAGGTTATGATGAAACCGGAGAGGGTTCAGAAAGAAATGACTAGGATGTTGCCGGGTATGGAGAGTTTGACTTATAAAGACAGACTGGATAGGCTGGGACTATTCTGACTGGAGCATCGGAGGCTGAGGGGTGACCTTACCGAGGTTTAGAAAATCATGAGGGGCTTGGGTTGGGTAAATAGGCAAGGTCTTTTCCCCCTGGAGTGGGGGGAGTTCAAAACAATGGGGCATATTGTTAAGGCGAGAGGAGAAAGATTTTAAAAAGGACATGAGGGGTAACAAAGTTACAAATCACCCAACACCAGGTTCGAGTCCAACAGGTTTATTTGGAAGCTCTAGCTTTCGGAGCACTGCTCCTTCATCAGGTAGTTGTGGGGTAACATTTTTACGTAGAGAGTGGTTCGTGTGTGGATTGAACTTCCTGAGGAAGTGGTGGATGTGGGGACAGTAACAACATTTAAAACTGGGATCAGTTCATGAAGAGGAAAGGATATGGGCCAAGTGCAGGCAGGACCAGTTTAATTTGGGAACATGTTTGGCATGGACTGGCTGGATCCAAAGTGTCTGTTTCCATGCTGTATGACTCTAACTGTCTAATCTCCTTCAAAACTAATCTATCCAATAACTAATCTATCCAATAACTAATCTATCCAATAACTAATCTTTCCAATAAGGTATTGGGTAATGTTTCAGTTTGATGGTCTGCTAGACCAGTGTAAATACTAACCTGAATATGTATCTCACCTTGTTTCTTGCTGTTATCGGGGACTGAATTACTCCACAGACTAAAATACAAAGATAACTGATAGCAGGTCATTCTGACAGCAGGACACCATTGTGAATAAGACAGGTTCTGTCCCTGTGTGATGTCAATCCAACTTCTGCACTGTCTCTCCTAGGAGCTGCTGTTTTTACTTCAGTGGCCAGCTCCTGACTCAGGGCTCAGATTGGGTCCCAGAGGCTTCATCCACAACAAGGTCTTAAATTCATGTTCCTCACCTTGACACACACACACACACACACACACAGAGACGTACATACACTCACACACAGAGACATACACGCACTCACACACAGAGACATACACACACACACAGACGTCCATGCACTCACACACAGAGACATACACACACTCACACACAGACGTACATGCACTCACACACAGAGACGTACACACACTCAAACACAGAGACGTACACACACTCACACACAGAGACGTACACACACTCAAACACAGAGACGTACACACACTCACACACAGAGACGTACACACACACACAGAGACATACACACACACAGACGTACACACACACACACAGAGACGTACACACACTCACACACAGAGACGTACACACACAGAGACATACACACACACAGACATACACACACACTCACACACACAGACACACACACACACACACAGACACACACACACACTCACACACAGAGACGTACACCCACTCACACACAGAGATGTTCACACACAGAGAAATACACACAGAGAAATACACACACAGACACACACACTCTCACACACACACACAGACACACACAGACACACACTCACACACACAGACACACACACTCACACACACAGACACACACACAGACACACACACACTCTCACACACAGACATACACACACACTCAGACACACAGACACACACACTCTCACACACAGACACACACACACACACTCACTCTCACACACAGACACACACACACTCACACACACAGACACACACACACTCACACACACAGACACACACACACTCACACACAGACACACACACACTCACACACAGAGACGTACACACACAGAGACAGACACACAGAAATACACACACTCACACATACACACACACAGACATACACACACTCTCACACACACAGACACACACACACTCTCACACACACAGACACACACACACACACAGACACACACACACTCTCACACACACAGACACGCACACTCTCACACACACAGACACGCACACTCTCACACACACAGACATACACACACACAGACACACACACTCTCACACACACAGACACACACACACACAGAGACATACACACACTCACACAGAGACATACACGCACACAGACATACACACACACAAACACGTACACACACACAGAGACATACAAACACACAGACACAGACATACACACACACAGAGACATACACACACTGACAAACAGAGGGGTACACAGTCACACATAGACATACACACAGTCTCACACACACACAGAGACATACACACACACACAGAGATGTACACACACTCACACACACATACATACACACAAATACAGATACCTACAACACTGACACTAATGTTCACTCTCACACACAGAGACGTACACACAAATATAGATACCTACAACAGTGACACTAATGTTCACACTCTCACACACAGACATGTACACACAAATACAGATACCTACAATAAATAAATACATTCTCACTCCATCACACACACACACACACAATACAAATAAATACACTCTCACTCTCTGACACACACACATAATACAAATAAATACACTCTCACTCCCTGACACACACACACATACACACACAACACAAATAAATACACTCTCACTCCCTGACACACACACAATACAAATAAATACACTCTCACTCCCTGACACACACACACACTCCCTGACACACATACACACACAATACAAATAAACACACTCTCACTCCCTGACACACACACACACATAATACAAATAAATACACTCTCACTCCCTGACACACACACACACACACACACAACACAAATAAATACTCTCACTCCCTGACACACACACACAATACAAATAAATACACTCTCACTCCCTGACACACACACACAATTCAAATAAATACACTCACTCCCTGACACACACACAATTCAAATAAATACACACTCACTCCCTGACACACACACAATACAAATAAATACACTCTCACTCCCTGACACACACAATACAAATAAATACACTCTCACTCCCTGACACACACACACAATTCAAATAAATACACTCACTCCCTGACACACACACAATTCAAATAAATACACACTCACTCCCTGACACACACACAATTCAAATAAATACACTCTCCCTCCCTGACACACACACAATTCAAATAAATACACACTCACTCCCTGACACACACACAATTCAAATAAATACACACTCACTCCCTGACACACACACAATTCAAATAAATACACTCTCCCTCCCTGACACACACACAATTCAAATAAATACACACTCACTCCCTGACACACACACAATTCAAATAAATACACACTCACTCCCTGACACACACACAATTCAAATAAATACACTCTCACTCCCTGACACACACACAATTCAAATAAATACACACTCACTCCCTGACACACACACAATACAAATAAATACACTCTCACTCCCTGACACACACGCAATACAAATAAATACACACTCACTCCCTGACACACACACACACAATACAAATAAATACACACTCACTCCCTGACACACACACAATTCAAATAAATACACACTCACTCCCTGACACACACACACACGCAATTCAAATAAATACACACTCACTCCCTGACACACACACACACAATACAAATAAATACACTCTCACTCCCTGACACACACGCAATACAAATAAATACACACTCACTCCCTGACACACACACACAATACAAATAAATACACTCTCCCTCCCTTACACACACACACAATACAAATAAATACACTCTCCCTCCCTTACACACACACACGCAATACAAATAAATACACACTCACTCCCTGACACACACACACACAATACAAATAAATACACTCTCACTCCCTGACACACACGCAATACAAATAAATACACACTCACTCCCTGACACACACACACACAATACAAATAAATACACTCTCCCTCCCTTACACACACACACAATTCAAATAAATACACTCTCACTCCCTGACACACACGCAATACAAATAAATACACACTCACTCCCTGACACACACACACACACAATACAAATAAATACACTCTCCCTCCCTTACACACACACACGCAATACAAATAAATACACACTCACTCCCTGACACACACACACACACAATTCAAATAAATACACACTCACTCCCTGACACACACACACACGCAATACAAATAAATACACACTCACTCCCTGACACACACACACACAATACAAATAAATACACTCTCCCTCCCTTACACACACACACACAATTCAAATAAATACACTCACTCCCTGACACACACGCACAATACAAATAAATACACACTCACTCCCTGACACACACACACACACGCAATACAAATAAATACACTCTCACTCCATGACACACACACAATACAAATAAATACACTCTCCCTCCCTGACACACACACACAGTTCAAATAAATACACACTCACTCCCTGACACACACACACACACAATTCAAATAAATACACACTCACTCCCTGACACACACACACAGACACACAATACAAATAAATACACACTCACTCCCTGACACACACACACACACAATTCAAATAAATACACACTCACTCCCTGACACACACACACACAATACAAATAAATACACTCTCCCTCCCTTACACACACACACAATTCAAATAAATACACTCTCCCTCCCTGACACACACACAATACAAATAAATACACACTCACTCCCTGACACACACACAATTCAAATAAATACACACTCACTCCCTGACACACACACAATTCAAATAAATACACTCTCCCTCCCTGACACACACACACAATACAAATAAATACACTCTCACTCCCTGACACACACGCAATACAAATAAATACACACTCACTCCCTGACACACACACACACAATACAAATAAATACACTCTCCCTCCCTTACACACACACACACAATTCAAATAAATACACACTCACTCCCTGACACACACACAATTCAAATAAATACACTCTCCCTCCCTGACACACACACACAATACAAATAAATACACTCTCACTCCCTGACACACACGCAATACAAATAAATACACACTCACTCCCTGACACACACACACACAATACAAATAAATACACTCTCCCTCCCTTACACACACACACACAATTCAAATAAATACACTCTCACTCCCTGACACACACGCAATACAAATAAATACACACTCACTCCCTGACACACACACACACGCAATACAAATAAATACACACTCACTCCCTTACACACACACACACACAATACAAATAAATACACACTCACTCCCTGACACACACACACACAATACAAATAAATACACTCTCACTCCCTGACACACACGCAATACAAATAAATACACACTCACTCCCTGACACACACACACACAATACAAATAAATACACTCTCCCTCCCTTACACACACACACACAATTCAAATAAATACACTCACTCCCTGACACACACGCACAATACAAATAAATACACACTCACTCCCTGACACACACACACGCAATACAAATAAATACACTCTCACTCCCTGACACACACACACACAGTTCAAATAAATACACACTCACTCCCTGACACACACACACAGACACACAATACAAATAAATACACACTCACTCCCTGACACACACACACAGACACATAATACAAATAAATACACACTCACTCCCTGACACACACAATACAAATAAATACACTCTCCCTCCCTGACACACACACACACAGTTCAAATAAATACACACTCACTCCCTGACACACACACACAGACACACAATACAAATAAATACACACTCACTCCCTGACACACACACACAGACACACAATACAAATAAATACACACTCACTCCCTGACACACACAATACAAATAAATACACTCTCCCTCCCTTACACACACACACAATTCAAATAAATACACACTCACTCCCTGACACACACACACACACACACAATTCAAATAAATACACACTCACTCCCTGACACACACACACAGACACACAATACAAATAAATACACACTCACTCCCTGACACACACACACACACACACAATTCAAATAAATACACACTCACTCCCTGACACACACACACACACACACAATACAAATAAATACACTCTCCCTCCCTTACACACACACACGCAATACAAATAAATACACACTCACTCCCTGACACACACACACACAATACAAATAAATACACTCTCACTCCCTGACACACACGCAATACAAATAAATACACACTCACTCCCTGACACACACACACACAATACAAATAAATACACTCTCCCTCCCTTACACACACACACACAATTCAAATAAATACACTCTCACTCCCTGACACACACGCAATACAAATAAATACACACTCACTCCCTGACACACACACACACAATACAAATAAATACACTCTCCCTCCCTTACACACACACACGCAATACAAATAAATACACACTCACTCCCTGACACACACACACACACAATTCAAATAAATACACACTCACTCCCTGACACACACACACACGCAATACAAATAAATACACACTCACTCCCTGACACACACACACACAATACAAATAAATACACTCTCCCTCCCTTACACACACACACACAATTCAAATAAATACACTCACTCCCTGACACACACGCACAATACAAATAAATACACACTCACTCCCTGACACACACACACACACGCAATACAAATAAATACACTCTCACTCCATGACACACACACAATACAAATAAATACACTCTCCCTCCCTGACACACACACACAGTTCAAATAAATACACACTCACTCCCTGACACACACACACACACACACAATTCAAATAAATACACACTCACTCCCTGACACACACACACAGACACACAATACAAATAAATACACACTCACTCCCTGACACACACACACACACAATTCAAATAAATACACACTCACTCCCTGACACACACACACACAATACAAATAAATACACTCTCCCTCCCTTACACACACACACAATTCAAATAAATACACTCTCCCTCCCTGACACACACACAATACAAATAAATACACACTCACTCCCTGACACACACACAATTCAAATAAATACACACTCACTCCCTGACACACACACAATTCAAATAAATACACTCTCCCTCCCTGACACACACACACAATACAAATAAATACACTCTCACTCCCTGACACACACGCAATACAAATAAATACACACTCACTCCCTGACACACACACACACAATACAAATAAATACACTCTCCCTCCCTTACACACACACACACAATTCAAATAAATACACACTCACTCCCTGACACACACACAATTCAAATAAATACACTCTCCCTCCCTGACACACACACACAATACAAATAAATACACTCTCACTCCCTGACACACACGCAATACAAATAAATACACACTCACTCCCTGACACACACACACACAATACAAATAAATACACTCTCCCTCCCTTACACACACACACACAATTCAAATAAATACACTCTCACTCCCTGACACACACGCAATACAAATAAATACACACTCACTCCCTGACACACACACACACGCAATACAAATAAATACACACTCACTCCCTTACACACACACACACACAATACAAATAAATACACACTCACTCCCTGACACACACACACACAATACAAATAAATACACTCTCACTCCCTGACACACACGCAATACAAATAAATACACACTCACTCCCTGACACACACACACACAATACAAATAAATACACTCTCCCTCCCTTACACACACACACACAATTCAAATAAATACACTCACTCCCTGACACACACGCACAATACAAATAAATACACACTCACTCCCTGACACACACACACGCAATACAAATAAATACACTCTCACTCCCTGACACACACACACACAGTTCAAATAAATACACACTCACTCCCTGACACACACACACAGACACACAATACAAATAAATACACACTCACTCCCTGACACACACACACAGACACATAATACAAATAAATACACACTCACTCCCTGACACACACAATACAAATAAATACACTCTCCCTCCCTGACACACACACACACAGTTCAAATAAATACACACTCACTCCCTGACACACACACACAGACACACAATACAAATAAATACACACTCACTCCCTGACACACACACACAGACACACAATACAAATAAATACACACTCACTCCCTGACACACACAATACAAATAAATACACTCTCCCTCCCTTACACACACACACAATTCAAATAAATACACACTCACTCCCTGACACACACACACACACACACAATTCAAATAAATACACACTCACTCCCTGACACACACACACAGACACACAATACAAATAAATACACACTCACTCCCTGACACACACAATACAAATAAATACACTCTCCCTCCCTTACACACACACACAATTCAAATAAATACACACTCACTCCCTGACACACACACACAGACACACAATACAAATAAATACACACTCACTCCCTGACACACACACACACACACACAATTCAAATAAATACACTCACTCCCTGACACACACACACAGACACACAATACAAATAAATACACACTCACTCCCTGACACACAGACACACACAATACAAATAAATACACACTCACTCCCTTACACACACACACACACACAATACAAATAAATACACTCTCACTCCCTGACACACACAATTCAAATAAATACACACTCACTCCCTGACACACACACACAGACACACAATACAAATAAATACACACTCACTCCCTGACACACACACACACAATACAAATAAATACACACTCTCCCTGACACACATACACACACAATATAAATAAATACCCTCTCACTCTCTGACACACACAAACACACACACAATACAAATAAATACACTCCCACTCCCTGACACACACGCACACACAAAATACAAATAAACACACACTCACTCCCTGACACACACACACACACAATACAAATAAATACACTCTCACTCCCTTACACACACACAATTCAAATAAATACACTCTCACTCCCTTACACACACACAATTCAAATAAATACACACTCACTCCCTGACACACATACACACACAATACAAATAAACACACTCTCACTCCCTGACACACACAATACAAATAAATACACTCTCACTCCCTGACACACACAATACAAATAAATACACTCTCACTCCCTGACACACACACACAATACAAATAAATACACTCTCACTCCCTGACACACACAATACAAATAAATACACACTCACTCCCTGACACACACAACACAAATAAATACACTCTCACTCCCTGACACACACAACACAAATAAATACACTCTCACTCCCTGACACACACAATACAAATAAATACACTCTCACTCCCTGACACACACAATACAAATAAATACACTCTCACTCCCTGACACACACAACACAAATAAATACACTCTCACTCCCTGACACACACACACAATACAAATAAATACACACTCACTCCCTGACACACACACACACAATACAAATAAATACACTCTCCCTCCCTTACACACACGCACTATTCAAATAAATACACACTCACTCCCTGACACACACACAATTCAAATACACACTCACTCCCTGACACACACACACAGACACACAATACAAATAAATACACTCTCCCTCCCTGACACACACACACACAATTCAAATAAATACACTCTCCCTCCCTTACACACACACACAATTCAAATAAATACACACTCACTCCCTGACACACACACAATTCAAATAAATACACACTCACTCCCTGACACACACACACACACAATACAAATAAATACACTCTCCCTCCCTTACACACACACACAATTCAAATAAATACACACTCACTCCCTGACACACACACACACACACAATACAAATAAATACACACTCACTCCCTGACACACACACACACAATACAAATAAATACACACTCACTCCCTGACACACACACACAGACACACAATACAAATAAATACACTCTCCCTCCCTGACACACACACACACGCAATACAAATAAATACACTCTCACTCCCTGACACACACACACACACACAATACAAATAAATACACACTCACTCCCTGACACACACACACAGACACACAATACAAATAAATACACTCTCCCTCCCTGACACACACACACACACAATTCAAATAAATACACACTCACTCCCTGACACACACACACAGACACACAATACAAATAAATACACACTCACTCCCTGACACACACACACACAATACAAATAAATACACTCTCACTCCCTGACACACACACACACAATTCAAATAAATACACTCTCCCTCCCTGACACACACACACACACACACAATACAAATAAATACACACTCACTCCCTTACACACACACACAATTCAAATAAATACACACTCACTCCCTGACACACACACACACGCAATACAAATAAATACACTCTCCCTCCCTTACACACACACACAATTCAAATAAATACACACTCACTCCCTGACACACACACACAGACACGCAATACAAATAAATACACTCTCCCTCCCTTACACACACACACAATTCAAATAAATACACACTCACTCCCTTACACACACACACAATTCAAATAAATACACACTCACTCCCTGACACACACACACACGCAATACAAATAAATACACTCTCCCTCCCTTACACACACACACAATTCAAATAAATACACACTCACTCCCTGACACACACACACACGCAATACAAATAAATACACTCTCCCTCCCTTACACACACACACAATTCAAATAAATACACACTCACTCCCTGACACACACACACAGACACACAATACAAATAAATACACTCTCACTCCCTGACACACACACACACACACAATTCAAATAAATACACACTCACTCCCTGACACACACACACAGACACACAATACAAATAAATACACACTCACTCCCTGACACACACACACACACACACAATACAAATAAATACACACTCACTCCCTGACACACACACACAATACAAATAAATACACTCTCCCTCCCTGACACACACACACACAATTCAAATAAATACACACTCACACCCTGACACACACACACACACAATACAAATAAATACACACTCACTCCCTGACACACACACACACGCAATACAAATAAATACACTCTCCCTCCCTTACACACACACACAATTCAAATAAATACACACTCACTCCCTGACACACACACACAGACACACAATACAAATAAATACACTCTCCCTCCCTGACACACACACACACACACAATTCAAATAAATACACACTCACTCCCTGACACACACACACAGACACACAATACAAATAAATACACACTCACTCCCTGACACACACAGACACAATACAAATAAATACACTCTCACTCCCTGACACACACAATACAAATAAATACACTGTCACTCCCTGACACACACAATACAAATAAATACACTCTCACTCCCTGACACACACAGACACAATACAAATAAATACACTCTCACTCCCTGACACACACAATACAAATAAATACACTGTCACTCCCTGACACACACAATACAAATAAATACACTCTCACTCCCTGACACACACAATACAAATAAATACACTCTCACTCCCTGACACACACAGACACAACACAAATAAATACACTCTCACTCCCTTACACACACAGACACAACACAAATAAATACACTCTCACTCCCTGACACACACAGACACAATACAAATAAATACACTCTCACTCCCTGACACACACAATCCAAATAAATACACTCTCACTCCCTGACACACACAGACACAACACAAATAAATACACTCTCACTCCCTGACACACACAATACAAATAAATACACTCTCACTCCCTGACACACACAGACACAACACAAATAAATACACTCTCACTCCCTGACACACACAGACACAACACAAATAAATACACTCTCACTCCCTGACACACACAGACACAATACAAATAAATACACTCTCACTCCCTGACACACACAATACAAATAAATACACTCTCACTCCCTTACACACACAATACAAATAAATACACTCTCACTCCCTGACACACACAGACACAACACAAATAAATACATTCTCACTCCCTGACACACACAATACAAATAAATACACTCTCACTCCCTGACACACACAATACAAATAAATACACTCTCACTCCCAGACACACACACACACACACAATACAAATAAATACACACTCACTCCCTGACACACACACACACAATACAAATAAATACACTCTCACTCCCTGACACACACAGACACAACACAAATAAATACATTCTCACTCCCTGACACACACAATACAAATAAATACACTCTCACTCCCTGACACACACAATACAAATAAATACACTCTCACTCCCAGACACACACACACACACACAATACAAATAAATACACACTCACTCCCTGACACACACACACACAATACAAATAAATACACTCTCACTCCCTGACACACACAGACACAACACAAATAAATACACTCTCACTCCCTGACACACACAATACAAATAAATACACTCTCACTCCCTGACACACACAATACAAATAAATACACACTCACTCCCTGACACACACAATACAAATAAATACACTCCCACTCCCAGACACACACACACACACACAATACAAATAAATACACTCTCACTCCCTGACACACACAATACAAATAAATACACTCTCACTCCCAGACACACACACACACACACAATACAAATAAATACACTCTCACTCCCTGACACACACAATACAAATAAATACACTCTCACTCCCTGACACACACAATACAAATAAATACACTCTCACTCCCTTACACACACAATACAAATAAATACACTCTCACTCCCTGACACACACAATACAAATAAATACACACTCACTCCCTGACACACACAATACAAATAAATACACTCTCACTCCCAGACACACACACACACACACAATACAAATAAATACACTCTCACTCCCTGACACACACAGACACAACACAAATAAATACACTCTCACTCCCTGACACACACAATACAAATAAATACACACTCACTCCCTGACACACACAATACAAATAAATACACTCTCACTCCCAGACACACACACACACACACAATACAAATAAATACACTCTCACTCCCTGACACACACAGACACAACACAAATAAATACACTCTCACTCCCTGACACACACAATACAAATAAATACACACTCACTCCCTGACACACACAATACAAATAAATACACTCTCACTCCCAGACACACACAGACACAATACAAATAAATACACACTCACTCCCTGACACACACAATACAAATAAATACACTCTCACTCCCTGACACACACAATACAAATAAATACACTCTCACTCCCTGACACACACAATACAAATAAATACACTCTCACTCCCTGACACACACAATACAAATAAATACACTCTCACTCCCTGACACACACAATACAAATAAATACACTCTCACTCCCAGACACACACACACACACACAATACAAATAAATACACTCTCACTCCCTGACACACACACACACAATACAAATAAATACACTCTCACTCCCTGACACACACAATTCAAATAAATACACACTCACTCCCTGACACACACAAGACAAATAAATACACTCTCACTCCCTGACACACACAACACAAATAAATACACTCTCACTCCCTGACACACACAACACAAATAAATACACTCTCACTCCCTGACACACACAATACAAATAAATACACACTCACTCCCTGACACACACAACACAAATAAATACACTCTCACTCCCTGACACACACAACACAAATAAATACACTCCCACTCCCAGACACACACACACACAATACAAATAAATACACTCTCACTCCCTGACACACACAATACAAATAAATACACTCTCACTCCCTGACACACACAATACAAATAAATACACTCTCACTCCCTGACACACACAGACACAACACAAATAAATACACTCTCACTCCCTGACACACACAATACAAATAAATACACTCTCACTCCCTGACACACACAGACACAACACAAATAAATACACTCTCACTCCCTGACACACATACAAAATACAAATAAATACACTCTCCCTCCCTTACACACACACACAATTCAAATAAATACACACTCACTCCCTGACACACACACACACAATACAAATAAATACACTCTCACTCCCTGACACACACAATACAAATAAATACACTCTCACTCCCTGACACACACACACACAATACAAATAAATACACTCTCACTCCCTGACACACATACAAAATACAAATAAATACACTCTCCCTCCCTTACACACACACACAATTCAAATAAATACACACTCACTCCCTGACACACACACACAACACAAAGGAATGATTAGATTAGATTACTTACAGTGTGGAAACAGGCCCTTTGGCCCAACAAGTCGACACGGACACTCCGAAGCACAACCCACCCATATCCCTACATTTACTCCTTACCTAACACTACGGGCAATTTAGCATGGCCAATTCACTTGACCTGCACATCTTTGGACTGTGGGAGGAAACCGGAGCACCCGGAGGAAACCCACGCAGACACGGGGAGAACGTGCAAACTCCACACAGTCACTCGCCTGAGGCGGGAATTGAACCCGGGTCTCTGGCGCTGTGAGGCAGCAGTGCTAACCACTGTGCCGCCCACAAATGGTTAATGGTCAGTCTAAAGGGGAATGAATAACTGGTAATGAGGTCTGTAAAAGCTGACAATGGGTTGTGTATGGGAGCAGTTGAGAGAGTATGGTGCTGGAAAAGCACAGCAGGTCAGGCAGCATCGGAGGAGCAGGATGAAGGGCTAACTGATGAAGGGCTCTGGCCTGAAACGTTGATTCTCCGGCTCCCCGGATGCTGCCTGACCGGCTGTGCTTTTCCAGCACCACACTCTCGACTCTGACTCTCCAGCATCTGTCGCCCTCAGTGTCTCCTGTGTATGGTAGCAGCCCCATGTGATGGCAAGGGCCTGGTGTGTGGGGGGGGGAGGAAAGCAGGTGAAAGGTGATCTTGCCTGTAAATTGTTGAACTCAGGAAAGTCCAGACGGCTGCAGGGTTCCCAAAATGAGGAGCTGCTCTTCCAGCTTACACTGAGCTTCGTTGGAGCACTGCACCAAGACTGAGACAGAAGTGTTGGATTGTGTTAACAGCATCCCATGTGAACAGGCCAGAAGCTGAGAGTATGATTGGCATTGAGCGTTGACATCATCAGCTGCTCTCACCTGTAGCTGTTACACTGGGACTCTCTGCCCGTCCCTGCCACCCCCAGTCAACGGCTGAAAGGTGCCAGAAAAATCTCTCAACCAGAAAAAAGAGGGAATGGGAGCTTAGATAGATCTCAAAACATTCGGGAAATCCCCCCAGTTCGCGGCAGGAATCTGATCAGACAGAAATGCTCCTGGTTCACTAACTGGGATGGAGGGCACACCAAAAAGTAAATTGTGAAGAGCAGTTAAAATAGATGGTTAACAGCAGCTCCTCTGATGATGATTAATTCTTGCACAGTGTGAGCTGATGAGTTGGAGACACAGAGACTTTGGAGATTTTCCCAATGAGG
Organism: Chiloscyllium plagiosum; assembly: GCF_037043375.1. NCBI lineage: Eukaryota > Metazoa > Chordata > Chondrichthyes > Orectolobiformes > Hemiscylliidae > Chiloscyllium > Chiloscyllium plagiosum. The sequence goes on from NW_028270183.1 coordinate 4,101,348, forward strand.
GACAGTCAGGGATGAGCTGAACCAATCGCAGTGTTTGTCCTCTTCCCCTGATGGTGTGTCAGATTTAGAACCAGTTCCCTCACCTTTATTCCCAGACTCTGAAACAAACACGGTTAGAGACAAAAACACTGCAGATGCTGGAATCCAAAGTGGACAGGCAGCATCGGGAAGGACAGGCAGGAGGTTGGGGGATGCTGCCTGGCTTGCTGTGTTCCCCCAGCCTCCTGCCTGTCCCTCCTGATGCTGCCTGCCTTGCTGTGTTCCTCCAGCCTCCTGCCTGTCCCTCCTGATGCTGCCTGCCTTGCTTTGTTCCCCCAGCCTCCTGCCTGTCCCTCCTGATGCTGCCTGCCTTGCTGTGTTCCCCCAGCCTCCTGCCTGTCCCTCCTGATGCTGCCTGCCTTGCTGTGTTCCCCCAGCCTCCTGCCTGTCCCTCCTGATGCTGCCTGCCTTGCTGTGTTCCTCCAGCCTCCTGCCTGTCCCTCCTGATGCTGCCTGCCTTGCTGTGTTCCCCCAGCCTCCTGCCTGTCCCTCCTGATGCTGCCTGCCTTGCTGTGTTCCCCCAGCCTCCTGTCTGTCCCTCCTGATGCTGCCTGCCTTGCTGTGTTCCCCCAGCCTCCTGCCTGTCCCTCCTGATGCTGCCTGCCTTGCTGTGTTCCCCCAACCTCCTGCCTGTCCCTCCTGATGCTGCCTGGCTTGCTGTGTTCCTCCAGCCTCCTGCCTGTCCCTCCTGATGCTGCCTGCCTTGCTGTGTTCCCCCAGCCTCCTGCCTGTCCCTCCTGATGCTGCCTGCCTTGCTGTGTTCCCCCAGCGTCCTGTCTGTCCCTCCTGATGCTGCCTGCCTTGCTGTGTTCCCCCAGCGTCCTGTCTGTCCCTCCTGATGCTGCCTGCCTTGCTGTGTTCCCCCAGCCTCCTGTCTGTCCCTCCTGATGCTGCCTGCCTTGCTGTGTTCCCCCAGCCTCCTGCCTGTCCCTCCTGATGCTGCCTGCCTTGCTGTGTTCCCCCAGCGTCCTGTCTGTCCCTCCTGATGCTGCCTGCCTTGCTGTGTTCCCCCAGCCTCCTGCCAGTCCCTCCTGATGCTGCCTGCCTTGCTGTGTTCCCCCAGCCTCTTGCCTGTCTATCTCCAATAAACACAGCAGCTTCACTCTGTCTGAAAGCACAGGGGGAGAGGGAACAGTAAGAATTGCTCCAGATACAGGGTAATACGGCCCTTTATTGAGAACATGTGGAAGCACAGAGACTTAATCAATACGTCATTGTCCAATTGTCTCGGGGCTGTCGATAGGGGTTGGAGTGGGAAGCTGCAGTCCCCTCTGTTGACGGAAAGACAGTTTGAGGTGTATCAGGAGATCTGCCAAGTGGGGTTGAAGAATTTGATCTTCTTCTGCTTGGCCCAGTTTGCAAAGACTCCTTTCTCAGTAATGAACCGGTGTCCTCCGTACTGGGCATTCTCGTGGAGGTAATACTCGGCACATTCGTCCTGGCCACTTGGCTCGTAGTAATGATACGGCACTTTCCGGTGTCCGGCAGCGCTGCCAACGGAAAAGACACCACTTGATTCTCTGAAAGAAGGTTAGAGACAATAACAATTCCTCCAACACTCTGGTGCCACTCTAATGCAGTGCAGAGAGATGGCAGCCCTGCCTGAAGGTGCTGTGTTTCTGGATAAACCGTGAATCTGTCTCCTCAGAAAGATCAAAACAATCACATGGTACTTTCGATAGAAGGAGATGGGGAACCCCCCCCACCCTCCACATTTAACATCATGGTAAACAGATGACCTGCTGCTGCTGCTGCCAGTTTAACGGACATTGTATGTTACCTTCACACTGCGCAAGGACATGCCAATATTCCTGGGGATTGTTTTTGTGGGAGGTGGGAGCTGTTGTTAAGAACAGAATTTGCTGGCCATCCCTAAATGCCCCTTGGATAGTGACATTTGTGAGGACATGTCAAAAGGTGGTCACACATCAGCCACATCGCTGCAGTCCCATGTAGGCCGCACCCAGGTAAGGATGGAAGTGTCCATTCCCAAAAGGACATTACGGAACAAGATGGGGCTCTTTGACAATTCATTACAGTTGCCATGGTCACCATCCCAGCGATGAATTTGTCCCCTGGGTCCCTGGATGACTAAACCAGTGACATTACCATCCCATCACTTTACCCCATCCGCACGAGCAGGAACGGACTGGAATATACTTTGAGTCGGCCTGACCATTTCAAAGACGTGAATGAAATGCAATTTCCTTGTTAGTGATGTTTTCCCCCAGAATCCGGGGTCTCGGTTCTCCAAATGAAATGGCCATTCTCCCCTTGGGGTTAGACTGACTGTGTAACTGGGGGACCTCCCCATGGGGTTAGACTGACTGTGTAACTGGGGGATTTCCCCATGGGGTTAGACTGACTGTGTAACTGGGGGACCTCCCCACGGGGTTAGACTGACTGTGTAACTGGGGGACCTCCCCATGGGGTTAGACTGACTGTGTAACTGGGGGACCTCCCCATGGGGTTAGACTGACTGTGTAACTGGGGGATTTCCCCATGGGGTTAGACTGACTGTGTAACTGGGGGACCTCCCCACGGGGTTAGACTGACTGTGTAACTGGGGGACCTCCCCATGGGGTTAGACTGACTGTGTAACTGGGGGACCTCCCCATGGGGTTAGACTGACTGTGTAACTGGGGTACATCCCCATGGGGTTAGACTGACTGTGTAACTGGGGGATCTCCCCATGGGGTTAGACTGACTGTGTCACTGGGGGATCTCCCCATGGGGTTAGACTGACTGTGTAACTGGGGTACATTCCCACGGGGTTAGACTGACTGTGTAACTGGGGGACCTCCCCACGGGGTTAGACTGACTGTGTAACTGGGGGATCTCCCCATGGGGTTAGACTGACTGTGTAACTGGGGGACCTCCCCATGGGGTTAGACTGACTGTGTAACTGGGGGACCTCCCCATGGGGTTAGACTGACTGTGTAACTGGGGGATCTCACCATGAGGTTAGACTGTCTGTGTAACTGGGGGACCTCCCCATGGGGTTAGACTGACTGTGTAACTGGGGGACCTCCCCATGGGGTTAGACTGACTGTGTAACTGGGGGATCTCCCCATGGGGTTAGACTGACTGTGTAACTGGGGTAACTCCCCATGGGGTTGGACTGGCTGTGTAACTGGGGTACATCCCCATGGGGTTAGACTGACTGTGTAACTGGGGTAACTCCCCATGGGGTTAGACTGACTGTGTAACTGGGGTACATCCCCATGGGGTTAGACTGACTGTGTAACTGGGGTAACTCCCCATGGGGTTAGACTGACTGTGTAACTGGGGTAACTCCCCATGGGGTTGGACTGGCTGTGTAACTGGGGGACCTCCCCATGGGGTTAGACTGACTGTGTAACTGGGGGACCTCCCCATGGGGTTAGACTGACTGTGTAACTGGGGGACCTCCCCATGGGGTTAGACTGACTGTGTAACTGGGGGATCTCCCCACGGGGTTAGACTGACTGTGTAACTGGGGGACCTCCCCATGGGGTTAGACTGACTGTGTAACTGGGGGATCTCCCCACGGGGTTAGACTGACTGTGTAACTGGGGTACATCCCCATGGGGTTAGACTGACTGTGTAACTGGGGTACATCCCCATGGGGTTAGACTGACTGTGTAACTGGGGGACCTCCCCATGAGGTTAGACTGTCTGTGTAACTGGGGTACATCCCCATGGGGTTAGACTGACTGTGTAACTGGGGGATCTCCCCATGGGGTTAGACTGACTGTGTAACTGGGGTACATCCCCATGGGGTTAGACTGACTGTGTAACTGGGGGACCTCCCCATGAGGTTAGACTGTCTGTGTAACTGGGGTACATCCCCATGGGGTTAGACTGACTGTGTAACTGGGGTACATCCCCATGGGGTTAGACTGACTGTGTAACTGGGGGACCTCCCCATGGGGTTAGACTGACTGTGTAACTGGGGGATCTCCCCACGGGGTTAGACTGACTGTGTAACTGGGGGATCTCCCCATGGGGTTAGACTGACTGTGTAACTGGGGGACCTCCCCATGGGGTTAGACTGACTGTGTAACTGGGGGATCTCCCCATGGGGTTAGACTGACTGTGTAACTGGGGGATCTCCCCATGGGGTTAGACTGACTGTGTAACTGGGGGATCTCCCCATGGGGTTAGACTGACTGTGTAACTGGGGGATCTCCCCATGGGGTTAGACTGACTGTGTAACTGGGGTATCTCCCCATGGGGTTAGACTGACTGTGTAACTGGGGTTCCTCCCCACGGGGTTAGACTGACTGTGTAACTGGGGGATCTCCCCATGGGGTTAGACTGACTGTGTAACTGGGGGACCTCCCCATGGGGTTAGACTGACTGTGTAACTGGGGGACCTCCCCATGGGGTTAGACTAACTGTGTAACTGGGGGACCTCCCCATGGGGTTAGACTGACTGTGTAACTGGGGGATCTCCCCACGGGGTTAGACTGACTGTGTAACTGGGGGACCTCCCCTTGGGGTTAGACTGACTGTGTAACTGGGGGACCTCCCCACGGGGTTAGACTGACTGTGTAACTGGGGGATCTCCCCATGGGGTTAGACTGACTGTGTAACTGGGGGACCTCCCCATGGGGTTAGACTGACTGTGTAACTGGGGTAACTCCCCATGGGGTTAGACTGACTGTGTAACTGGGGGATCTCCCAACGGGGTTAGACTGACTGTGTAACTGGGGGATCTCCCCACGGGGTTAGACTGACTGTGTAACTGGGGTAACTCCCCATGGGGTTAGACTGACTGTGTAACTGGGGGACCTCCCCATGGGGTTAGACTGACTGTGTAACTGGGGGATGTCCCCATGGGGTTAGACTGACTGTGTAACTGGGGGATCTCCCCATGGGGTTAGACTGACTGTGTAACTGGGGGATCTCCCCATGGGGTTAGACTGACTGTGTAACTGGGGGATCTCCCCACGGGGTTAGACTGACTGTGTAACTGGGGTATCTCCCCATGGGGTTAGACTGACTGTGTAACTGGGGTACATCCCCATGGGGTTAGACTGACTGTGTAACTGGGGGACCTCCCCATGAGGTTAGACTGTCTGTGTAACTGGGGTACATCCCCATGGGGTTAGACTGACTGTGTAACTGGGGTACATCCCCATGGGGTTAGACTGACTGTGTAACTGGGGTACATCCCCATGGGGTTAGACTGACTGTGTAACTGGGGGACCTCCCCATGAGTTAGACTGTCTGTGTAACTGGGGTACATCCCCATGGGGTTAGACTGACTGTGTAACTGGGGTACATCCCCATGGGGTTAGACTGACTGTGTAACTGGGGGATCTCCCCACAGGGTTAGACTGACTGTGTAACTGGGGGATCTCCCCATGGGGTTAGACTGACTGTGTAACTGGGGGATCTCCCCATGGGGTTAGACTGACTGTGTAACTGGGGGATCTCCCCATGGGGTTAGACTGACTGTGTAACTGGGGTATCTCCCCATGGGGTTAGACTGACTGTGTAACTGGGGTTCCTCCCCACGGGGTTAGACTGACTGTGTAACTGGGGGATCTCCCCATGGGGTTAGACTGACTGTGTAACTGGGGGACCTCCCCATGGGGTTAGACTGACTGTGTAACTGGGGTTCCTCCCCACGGGGTTAGACTGACTGTGTAACTGGGGGATCTCCCCATGGGGTTAGACTGACTGTGTAACTGGGGGACCTCCCCATGGGGTTAGACTGACTGTGTAACTGGGGGACCTCCCCATGGGGTTAGACTGACTGTGTAACTGGGGGACCTCCCCACGGGGTTAGACTGACTGTGTAACTGGGGGACCTCCCCTTGGGGTTAGACTGACTGTGTAACTGGGGGACCTCCCCACGGGGTTAGACTGACTGTGTAACTGGGGGATCTCCCCATGGGGTTAGACTGACTGTGTAACTGGGGGATCTCCCCATGGGGTTAGACTGACTGTGTAACTGGGGTAACTCCCCATGGGGTTAGACTGACTGTGTAACTGGGGGACCTCCCCATGGGGTTAGACTGACTGTGTAACTGGGGGATCTCCCCATGGGGTTAGACTGACTGTGTAACTGGGGGACCTCCCCATCGGGTTAGACTGACATTGGGAATCCTGTAACCTGACAGCGAGAATGGTAAGAATACTCACTGCTGGATGTCTGACCTTCCTGGTGGTGATGGTGATTGTAGTGAGTGTGGTGATGGTGGTGGTGGTGCTGATGGTGATGATGGTGTTGGTGATTTTGGTGGTGGCAATGGTGGTAGTGGTGGTGATGGTGGTGGTAGTGATGGAGGTGGTGATAGTGGTGATGATGGTGATGATGGTGGTGATGGAGATGGTAATGGTGCTGATGGTGATGGTGGTGGTGGTGGTCATGGTGATGATGGTGATGATGGTGTTGGTGATTTTGGTGGTGTTGGTGGTGATGGTGGTAGTGGTGGTGATGGTGGTGGTGGTGATGGAGGTGGTAGTGATGGAGGTGGTGGTGATGGAGGTGATGATAGTGGTGATGATGGTGATGATGGTGGTGATGGAGATGGTAATGGTGCTGATGGTGATGGTGGTGGTGATGGTGCTGGTGGTGATGGTGATCGTGCTGATGGTGATGGTGATGGTGGTGGTCATGGTGATGGTAGTGGTGGTGATGATGCTGATGGTGATGATGGTGGTGATGATTGTGATGGTGGTGGTGATGGTGATTGTGGTGATGATGGTGGTGTTGGTGATGGTGGTGGTGATGGTGATGGTGGTGATGGTGATGGTGGTAATGGTGATGGTGGTGATGGTGATGGTGGTGGTGGTGATTGTGATGGTGGTGGTGGTGATGGTGGTGGTGATCGTGGTGGTGGTGATAGTAGTGGTGGTGATGGTGATGCTGGTGATGGTGGTGGTGGTGATGGTGGTCATGGTGATGGTGGTGGCGATGATGATGGTGGTGATGGTAATGATGGTGATGGTCATGGTGATGGTGGTGGTGATTGTGATGCTGGTGATTGTGGTTATGATGGTGATGGTGGTGATGGTGGTGGTGATGATGTTGATGGTGGTAATGGTGATGGTGGTGATGGTGGTGGTGATAGAGTTGGTGGTGATGATGGTGGTGGTGGTGGTGATTGTGATGCTGGTGATTGTGATGATGATGGTGGTGGTGGCGATGGTGGTGGTAATGGTGGTGGTGATGATGTTGATGGTGGTAATGGTGATGGTGGTGGTGATGGTGGTGATGATGGTGATGATGATTGTGATGGTGATGGTGGTGGTAATTGTGATGGTGGTGGTAATTGTGATGGTGGTGGTGGTGGTAATTGTGATGGTGATGGTGGTGATTGTGGTGGTGGTGGTGATGATGGTGACGGTGAAGTGATGGTGGTGGTGATAGTGATGGTGTGGTGATAGTGATGGTGGTAATTGTGATGGTGATGGTGGTGGTGATGGTGTTGATGGTGGTGGTGGTGATGGTGGTGGTGGTTATGGTGATGGTGATGATGGTGATGGTGATGATGGTGATGGTGGTGATGGTGATCGTGGTGTTGGTGGTGATGGTGATGGTGCTTTGTTCAGTGTGCAAACTCTCGCCCATTCTACACACTGTCCCCACATTAACACAACTAGATGGTTATATCACACCACCAATCCCCAACCAGCAACAACCTTCTGCCTTTGATTGTCTGTAGGGAATCCCTTCTGACTCTGGATAAACCCTGGGCTTCACCAATTTCTGATTGCCAGCTAATCCTTCCTGCAATGCTTCCAAATAACTCCAAACACAGTCGGAGTCTACGTAAGAGGGAAGTCAGGAAAGCACAAACAGGACATGGAACAGCATTGGTAAATTGTGTTAGAGAGAATCCAAAGGGTTTTTACATATACATTAAGGACACAAGAGTGACGAGGGAGAGAATAGGGCCCCTCAAAGAGATGTCTCAGACTCTAAAGTGAGGCAACCTGAAACTTCCTCCCCCTTCTGTATGGTGTCTCTCTCTCTCTCTCTCTCTGCCTCTGTACGGGGTCTGTCTCTCTCTACCCCACCCCCCTGTATGGGGTGTCTCTCTTTCTTCCCCCCTACAACTGTACGGGTCTCACTCTCTCCCCCCTCTGTACGAGGTCTCTATCTCTCTTTCTCCCACCTCTGTTTGGGGTCTCTCTCTCTCTCTCTCTCTCTCTCTCTCTCTCTCTCTCTCTCTCTCCCCCCTTGTACGGAGCCTCTCTCTCTCTCCCCCCTCCCCCCCCCCCGTAAGGGGTCTCTCTCTTTCTCCTCTGTACAGGGTCTCTTTCTCTCTCCCCCCTCTGTACGGGATCTCTCTCTCTCCCCCCTCTGTATGGGGACTCTCTCTCTCCCATCACTGTATGGGTCTCTTTCTCACCCCCCTCTGTATAGAGTCTCTCTCTCCACCCTCTGTGCGGGTCTCTCTCTCTCTCTCTCCCCTCCTCCCCCCTCTGTACGGGGTCTCTCTCTCTCTCTCTCCCACTTCTGTATGGGGTCTTTCTCTCTCGCCACCCTCTCTCTCTCTCCCTCCCTCTGTACGGGGTCTCTCACTCTCTCCCCTCTGTACGGGGTCTCGCTCTCTCTCCCCCCTCTGTACGGGGTCTCTCTCTCTCTCCCCCCTCTGAACGGGGTCTCTCTCTCTCCCCCCTCTGTTCAGGGTCTCTCCCTCTCTCCCCCCTCTGTACGGGGTCTCGCTCTCTCTCTCCCCCCTCTGTACGGGGTCTCGCTCTCTCTCTCCCCCCTTTGTACGGGGTCTCTCTCTCTCTCTCCCCCCTCTGAACGGGGTCTCTCTCTCTCCCCCCCCTCTGTTCAGGGTCTCTCTCTCTCTCTCTCTCTCCCTCCCTCTGTACGGGGTCTCTCTCTCTCTCCCCTCTGTACAGGATCTCTCTCTCTCTCTCTCTCTCTCTCTCCCCCCTCTGTACGGGGTCTCTCTCTCTCTCTCTCTCTCTCTCTCCCCCCTCTGTACGGGGTCTCTCTCTCTCTCTCTCTCTCTCTCTCTCCCCCCTCTGCACGTGGTCTCTCTCTCTCTCCCCACTCTGTGCAGTGTCTCTCTCTCTCTCTCTCTCCCTACCCTCTGTATGGGGTCTCTCTCTCTCTCTCACTCTCTCTCCCCACTCTGTGCAGTGTCTCTCTCTCTCTCTCTCTCCCCCCTCTGTACGGGGTCTCTCTCTCTCTCTCTCTCTCCCCCCCCTCTGTGCGGGGTCTCTCTTTCTCTCTCCCCCCCCCCTCTCTGTACGGGTCTCTCTCTCTCTCTCCACTATGTACGGGGTCTCTCTCTCTCTCTCCCTTCTGTACGAGGTCTCTCTCACTCTCTCCCCCCCTATACGGGGTCACTCCCCCCCCCCTCTCCCTCTGTGCGGGGTCTCTCTCTCTCTCTCTCTCTCTCCCCCCCCCCTCTGTACGAGGTCTCTCTCTCTCTCTCTCCCCCCTCTGTGCGGGGTCTCTCCCCCCCCCCACCCCATGCGGGGTCTCTCTCTCTCTCTCTCTCTCCCCCCTCTGAACGGTGTCTCTCTCTCTCTCCCCCCTCTGAACGGTGTCTCTCTCTCTCTCTCCCCTCTGAACGGGGTCTCTCTCTCTCCCCCCCTCTGCACGGGGTCTCACTCTCTCCCCCCTCTGTATGGGGTCTCTCTCACTCTCTCCCCCCTCTGTACGGGGTCTCTCTCTCTCCCCCCTCTGTACAGGGTCTCTCTCTCTCTCCCCCCTCTGTACGGGGTCTTTCTCTCTCCCCCCTCTGTACAGGGTCTCACTCTCTCCCCCCTCTGTGCGGTGTCTCTCTCTCTCTCTCTTCCCCCTCTGTACAGGGTCTCTCTCTCTCCCCCCTCTGTACAGGGTCTCTCTCTCCCCCCCCTCTGTACGGGGTCTCTCTCTCCCCCCCCCCCCTCTGTACAGGGTCTCCCTCTCTCCCCCCTCTGTATGGGGTCTCTCTCACTCTCTCCCCCCTCTGTACGGGGTCTCTCTCTCTCCCCCCTCTGTACAGGGTCTCTCTCTCTCTCCCCCCTCTGTACGGGGTCTTTCTCTCTCCCCCCTCTGTACAGGGTCTCACTCTCTCCCCCCTCTGTGCGGTGTCTCTCTCTCTCTCTCTCCCCCCTCTGTACAGGGTCTCTCTCTCTCCCCCCTCTGTACAGGGTCTCTCTCTCCCCCCCCTCTGTACGGGGTCTCTCTCTCTCCCCCCCCCCTCTGTACAGGGTCTCCCTCTCTCCCCCCTCTGTACAGGGTCTCTCTCACTCCCCCCTCTGTACGGGGTCTCACTCTCTCCCCCCTCTGTGCGGTGTCTCTCTCTCTCTCTCTCCCCCCTCTGTACAGGGTCTCTCTCTCTCCCCCCTCTGTACAGGGTCTCTCTCTCCCCCCCCTCTGTACGGGGTCTCTCTCTCCCCCCCCCCTCTGTACAGGGTCTCCCTCTCTCCCCCCTCTGTACAGGGTCTCCCTCTCTCCCCCCTCTGTATGGGGTCTCTCTCACTCTCTCCCCCCTCTGTACAGGGTCTCTCTCTCTCCCCCCCTCTGTACAGGGTCTCTCTCACTCCCCCCTCTGTACGGGGTCTCTCTCTCTCCCCCCTCTGTATGGGGTCTCTCTCACTCTCTCCCCCCTCTGTACGGGGTCTCTCTCTCACTCTCTCCCCCCTCTGTACGGGGTCTCTCTCTCTCTCCCTCTCCCCTCTGTACGGGGTTTCTCTCTCCCTCTCCCCTCTGTATGGGGTCTCTCTCTCCCTCCCCCCTTTGTACAGGGTCTCTCTCTCGCCACCCCCCCCCTCCTCTCTACGGGGTCTCTCTCTCTCTCTCTCTCTCTCTCTCTCTCCCTTCTCTACGGGGTCTCTCTCTCTCTCTCTATCCCCCCTCTCTACGGGGTCTCTCTCTCTCTCTCTCTCTCTCCCCCTTCTCTACGGGGTCTCTCTCTCTCTCTCTCTCTCTCTCTCTCTATCCCCCCTCTCTACAGGGTCTCTCTCTCTCTCTCTCTCTCTCTCCCCTCTGTACGGGGTCTCTCTCTCTCTCCACACTTTACAGGGTCTCTCTCTCTCTCCCCTCTCTGTACGGGGTCTCTCTCTCTCCCCCCCTCTGTACAGGGTCTCCCTCTCTCTCTCTCTCTCTCTCTCTCTCTCCCCCCACTGTACGGATCTCTCTCTCTCCCCTCTCTGTACGGGGTCTCTCTCTCTCTCTCTCCCCCCTCTGTACGGGGTCTCTCTCTCTCTCTCCCCTCTCTGTACGGGGTCTCTCTCTCTCTCTCCCCCAGCTCTGTACAGGGTCTCTCTCTCTCCCCCCCCTGTACAGGGACTCTCTCTCTCTCTCTCTCTCTCTCTCCCCCCTCTGTACGGATCTCTCTCTCTCCCCTCTCTGTACGGGGTCTCTCTCTCTCCCCCCCTCTGTACAGGGTCTCCCTCTCTCTCTCTCTCTCTCTCTCTCCCCCCACTGTACGGATCTCTCTCTCTCCCCTCTCTGTACGGGGTCTCTCTCTCTCCCCCCCTCTGTTCAGGGTCTCTCTCTCTCTCTCCTCCCTCTGTACGGGGTCTCTCTCTCTCCCCCCCTCTGTATGGGGTCTCTCTCTCTCCCCCCCTCTGTTCAGGGTCTCTCTCTCTCTCCCCCCTCTGTACGGGGTCTCTCTCTCTCTCTCCCCCCTCTGAACGGGGCCTCTCTCTCTCCCCCCCCTCTGTTCAGGGTCTCTCTCTCTCTCCCCCCTCTGTATGGAGTCTCTCGCTCTCTCTCCCCTCTCTGTACAGGGTCTCCCTGTCTCTCACTCTCTCTCTCTCTCTCTCTCTCTCTCTCCCCTCTGTACGGGGTCTCTCTCTCTCTCTCTCGCTCCCCCCTCTGTACAGGGTCTCTCTCTCTCTCCCCCCCCCCTCTGTACGGGGTCTCTCTCTCTCTCTCTCCCCTCTGTACGGGTCTCTCTCTCTCTCTCCCTTCTGTACAGGGTCTCTCTCTCTCCCCCCTTCTGTACGAGGTCTCTCTCACTCTCTCCCCCCCTATACGGGGTCACTCCCCCCCCCCTCCCCCTCTGTACAGGGTCTCTCTCTCTTCCCCCCTTCTGTACGAGGTCTCTCTCACTCTCTCCCCCCCTATACGGGGTCACTCCCCCCCCCCCTCCCCCTCTGTACGGGGTCTCTCTCTCTCTCTCCCCCCCCCCCTCTGTACGAGGTCTCTCTCTCTCTCTCTCCCCCCTCTGTGCGGGGTCTCTCCCCCCCCCACCCCATGCGGGGTCTCTCTCTCTCTCTCTCTCTCCCCCCTCTGAACGGGGTCTCTCTCTCTCCCCCCCTCTGCACGGGGTCTCACTCTCTCCCCCCTCTGTATGGGGTCTCTCTCACTCTCTCCCCCCTCTGTACGGGGTCTCTCTCTCTCCCCCCTCTGTACAGGGTCTCTCTCTCTCTCCCCCCTCTGTACGGGGTCTTTCTCTCTCCCCCCTCTGTACAGGGTCTCACTCTCTCCCCCCTCTGTACGGGGTCTCACTCTCTCCCCCCTCTGTGCGGTGTCTCTCTCTCTCTCTCTCCCCCCTCTGTACAGGGTCTCTCTCTCTCCCCCCTCTGTACAGGGTCTCTCTCTCCCCTCCCTCTGTACGGGGTCTCTCTCTCCCCCCCCCCCCCTCTGTACAGGGTCTCCCTCTCTCCCCCCTCTGTACAGGGTCTCCCTCTCTCCCCCCTCTGTACAGGGTCTCCCTCTCTCCCCCCTCTGTACAGGGTCTCTCTCACTCCCCCCTCTGTACGGGGTCTCTCTCTCTCCCCCCTCTGTATGGGGTCTCTCTCACTCTCTCCCCCCTCTGTACGGGGTCTCTCTCTCACTCTCTCCCCCCTCTGTACGGGGTCTCTCTCTCTCCCTCTCCCCTCTGTACGGGGTTTCTCTCTCCCTCTCCCCTCTGTATGGGGTCTCTCTCTCCCTCCCCCCTCTGTACAGGGTCTCTCTCTCACCACCCCCCCCCTCCTCTCTACGGGGTCTCTCTCTCTCTCTCTCTCTCTCCCTTCTCTACGGGGTCTCTCTCTCTCTCTCTCTATCCCCCCTCTCTACGGGGTCTCTCTCTCTCTCTCTCTCTTCCCCTTCTCTACGGGGTCTCTCTCTCTCTCTCTCTCTCTCTCTCTCTCTATCCCCCCCTCTCTACAGGGTCTCTCTCTCTCTCTCTCCCCCCTCTGTACGGGGTCTCTCTCTCTCTCCACACTTTACAGGGTCTCTCTCTCTCTCTCCTCTCTGTACAGGGTCTCCCTCTCTCTCTCTCTCTCTCTCCCCCCACTGTACGGATCTCTCTCTCTCCCCTCTCTGTACGGGGTCTCTCACTCTCTCTCCCCCCTCTGTACGGGGTCTCTCTCTCTCTCTCCCCTCTCTGTACGGGGTCTCTCTCTCTCTCCCCCAGCTCTGTACAGGGTCTCTCTCTCTCCCCCCCCCTGTACAGGGACTCTCTCTCTCTCTCTCTCTCTCTCCCCCCACTGTACGGATCTCTCTCTCTCCCCTCTCTGTACGGGGTCTCTCACTCTCTCTCCCCCCTCTGTACGGGGTCTCTCTCTCTCCCCTCTCTGTACGGGGTCTCTCTCTCTCTCTCCCCTCTCTGTACGGGGTCTCTCTCTCTCCCCCCCTCTGTTCAGGGTCTCTCTCTCTCTCTCCTCCCTCTGTACGGGGTCTCGCTCTCTCTCTCCCCCCCTCTGTATGGGGTCTCTCTCTCTCTCCTCTGAACGGGGTCTCTCTCTCTCCCCCCCTCTGTTCAGGGTCTCTCTCTCTCTCCCCCCTCTGTACGGGGTCTCTCTCTCTCTCCCCACACTGTACGGGGTCTCTCTCTCTCTCTCTCGCTCCCCCCTCTGTACGGTGTCTCTCTCTCTCCCCCCCCCTCTGTACGGGGTCTCTCTCTCTCTCTCCCCTCTGTACGGGGTCTCGCTCTCTCTCCCCCCTCTGTACGGGGTCTCTCTCTCTCTCTCCCCTCTGTACGGGGTCTCTCTCTCTCCCCCCCTCTGTACAGGGTCTCTCTCTCTCTCTCCCCCCTCTGTACGGGGTCTCTCTCTCTCTCTCTCTCCCCCCTCTGTACGGGGTCTCTCTCTCTCTCTCTCTCCCCCCCTTTGCACGGGGTCTCTCTCTCTCTCTCTCTCCCCCCTCTGTACGGGGTCTCTCTCTCTCTCTCTCCCCCCTCTGTACGGGGTCTCTCTCTCTCTCTCTCTCTCCCCCCTCTGTACGGGGTCTCTCCCTCTCCCCCCCCCGTACGGGGTCTCTCTCTCTCTCCCCCCCTCTGTACGGGGTCCCTCTCTCTCTCCCCCCTCTGTACGGGGTCTCTCTCTCTCTCCCCCCTCTGTGCGGTGTCTCTCTCTCTCTCTCTCTCCCCTCTATACAGGGTCTCTCTCTCCCCCCACCTCTGTGCGGTGTCTCTCTCTCTCTCTGCCCCCTCTGTATGGGGTCTCTCCCTCTCCCCCCCCCCTCTGTACGGGGTCTCTCTCTCTCTCTTCCCCCTCTGTACGGGGTCTCTCCCTCTCCCCCCTCTGTACGGGGTCTCTCCCTCTCTCTCTCTCTCTCCCCCCTCTGTACGGGGTCTCTCTCTCTCTCCCCTCTGTATGGGGTCTCTCTCTCTCTCTCCCTCTCCCTCCTCTGTACGGGGTCTCTCTCTCTCTACCCCCTCCTTCTGTACGGGGTCTCTCCCACCCTCTCTCTCTCTCTGTCTCTTCCCCCCCCCCCCCCCCCCTCAGTACAGGGTCTCTCTCTCTCCCCCCCCCCCCTGTACAGGGACTCTCTCTCTCTCTCTCTCTCCCCCCTCTGTATGGGGTCTCTCTCTCTCTCCCCCCCTCTGTTCAGGGTCTCTCTCTCTCTCTCTCTCTCCCCCCTCTGTACGGGGTCTCGCTCTCTCTCTCCCCCCCTCTGTATGGGGTCTCTCTCTCTCTCCCCCCCTCTGTTCAGGGTCTCTCTCTCTCTCCCCCTCTGTACGGGGTCTCTCTCTCTCTCTCCCCCCTCTGAACGGGGTCTCTCTCTCTCCCCCCCTCTGTTCAGGGTCTCTCTCTCTCTCCCCCCTCTGTATGGGGTCTCTCTCTCTCTCTCCCCCCTCTGTACAGGGTCTCCCTGTCTCTCTCTCTCGCTCCCCCCTCTGTACGGTGTCTCTCTCTCTCCCCCCCCCCTCTGTACGGGGTCTCTCTCTCTCTCTCCCCTCTGTACGGGGTCTCGCTCTCTCTCCCCCCTCTGTACGGGGTCTCGCTCTCTCTCCCCCCTCTGTACGGGGTCTCTCTCTCTCCCCCCCTCTGTTCAGGGTCTCTCTCTCTCCCCCCCCTCTGTACAGGGTCTCCCTCTCTCCCCCCTCTGTACGGGGTCTCTCTCCCCCCCCCCCCTCTGTACAGGGTCTCCCTCTCTCCCCCCTCTGTACAGGGTCTCCCTCTCTCCCCCCTCTGTACAGGGTCTCACTCTCTCCCCCCTCTGTACAGGGTCTCCCTCTCTCCCCCCTCGGTACAGGGTCTCTCTCTCTCCCCCCTCTGTATGGGGTCTCTCTCTCTCTCTCCCCCCTCTGTACAGGGTCTCTCTCTCTCCCCCCTCTGTACAGGGTCTCTCTCTCTCCCCCCTCTGTATGGGGTCTCTCTCTCTCTCTCCCCCCTCTGTACGGGGTCTCTCTCTCTCTCTCCCCCCTCTGTACAGGGTCTCTCTCTCTCCCCCCTCTGTACAGGGTCTCTCTCTCTCCCCCCTCTGTATGGGGTCTCTCTCTCTCTCTCCCCCCTCTGTATGGGGTCTCTCTCTCTCCCCCCTCTGTACAGGGTCTCTCTCTCTCTCTCCCCCCTCTGTACGAGGTCTCTCCCCCCCTCCCTCTCTGTACAGGGTCTCTCTCTCCCCCCCCCCCCCCCCCCCCCCCCCCCTCTGTATGGGGTCTCTCTCTCTCCCCCCTCTGTATGGGGTCTCTCTCTCTCCCCCCTCTGTATGGGGTCTCTCTCTCTCCCCCCCTCTGTACGGGGTCTCTCTCTCTCTCCCCCTCTGTACAGGGTCTCTCTCTCTCTCTCCCCCCTCTGTACGAGGTCTCTCCCCCCCTCCCTCTCTGTACAGGGTCTCTCTCTCCCCCCCCCCCCCCCCCCCCCTCTGTACGGGGTCTCTCTCTCTCCCCCCTCTGTATGGGCTCTCTCTCTCTCCCCCCTCTGTATGGGGTCTCTCTCTCTCTCTCCCCCCTCCCCCTCTGTACAGGGTCTCTCTCTCTCCCCCCCCCCGTACGGGGTCTCTCTCTCTCCCCCACCCGCCATGTTCAGGGATGGGGTTAACCCTGCCCCCATTGGCGTGCGGGTGGTGATGGGTGGGTCGGTGGGGTGTGGCCCCTGCCTGGCTCTTGTGGGGTTGCCCCCCCATACCTGCAGAAGGAGGCGTTAATCATCCCAAAGACCTGGATGGACCCACACGCTTCCATCGCCACGATGAAGGTAAACCAGCCCGTGCTGAGATAGGAGCCTGACAGTATCCTGGGGGAGAGAAACACAGGCCGAATTACCAACAATCCCAGTCGTGTAGCCATCCCAGCCCGTTCCCTGGGCTCCTTACCTGTCCTTCCCTGTCTCCTTTTTAAAAGCCAGGTCACAATACCTCATCTGCTCCTCTGTGACGGTGTAGAGTCTGGCCGTAGGGAAACGGCTCTGAACAGTCCGCAGTAGGTTATAGACAATGCCCTTGCCATCACGCCTCATGTTCCTGTAAGGCCCCCACAGGATGTAGATGGTGCGGTTGTGCTGGGAGCTGAGGGTCTCTTCCCGGAGGAGCCAGGGTGCGCTGGTGTGGGAGACCACTCTCACCGTCGTTTTACTGCCCACGTCAGACTCGTATCCCTCTGTCGGAGCGTTGTTCATCCTCCAGACACACTCAGAGCGATCAATCACAGGCCCCAGGCCCATCCCCAGCATCTGGCCAGAGCTCGACACAATACTGCACTGCTCACAACGCAGGGTCAGTGCTACGGACAGAAACATACACAGTCAGTCAGTCAGTCACACACTCACACTCACACACACAGTCAGTCATTACACACACTCTCTCACACACACAGTCAGTCACAAACACACACACTCAGTCAGTCACAAACACAGAATAAGCCAGTCACACACACATGCATACAGTCAGTCACACAC
The DNA here is from genome assembly GCF_037043375.1 of Chiloscyllium plagiosum. Taxonomy (NCBI): domain Eukaryota; kingdom Metazoa; phylum Chordata; class Chondrichthyes; order Orectolobiformes; family Hemiscylliidae; genus Chiloscyllium; species Chiloscyllium plagiosum. The sequence goes on from NW_028270183.1 coordinate 4,118,391, forward strand.
TCACACACAGTCAGTCACACACTCACATATAAGTCAGTCAGTCACACACACACACAGAATCAGTCAGTCACACACAAGCATACAGTCAGTCACACACACACAGTCAGTCACACACACAGAGTCAGTCAGTCACACACTCTCACACACAGCCAGTCAGTCACACACTCACACACACAGCCAGTCACTCACTCTCTCACATACAGAGTCAGTCATCACACACAGAGTCAGTCAAACACTCTCACACACTCGCGCACACACCCACAAGTCAGTCACACACACAGTCACACACACACACACAGTCACACACACACAGTCAGACACATACACACACAGTCAGTCAGTCACACACACAGACAGTCATACACACAGTCAGTCAGACTCTCTCACACACAGTCATTCACACACATTCAGTCTCACACACATATACAGCATCAGTCAGTCACACACAGTCACACACACACACAGAATCAGTCAGTCACACACACGCATACAATCAGTCAGTCACACACAGTCAGTCACACACACAGTCAGTCAGTCACACACTCACACACACAGTCAGTCACACATTCTCTCTCACACACAGCCAGTCACACACTCTCTCACATACACAGTCAGTCATCACACACACAGAGTCAGTCACACACACACAGAGTCAGTCAAACACTCTCACACACTCACGTACACACTCACAAGTCAGTCACACACACACACACAGTCATACACACACAGTCAGTCACATACACACACAGAGTCAGTCAGTCACACACAGAGACAGTCATACACACAGTCAGTCAGACTCTCTCACACAGTCATTCACACACAGTCAGTCACACACACAGAGTCAGTCAGACACACAGAGTCAGTCACACACACGCACAAAGTCAGTCAGTCACACACTCACACAGAGTCAGTCACACACTCACACAGAGTCAGTCACACACACACAGAGTCAGTCAGTCACACACTCACACAGCCAGTCACACACTCACACAGTCAGTCACACACTCACACAGTCAGTCACACACACAGAGTCAGTCACACACACAGAGTCAGTCACACACTCACGCAGAGTCAGTCACACACTCACGCAGAGTCAGTCACACACTCACACACAGAGTCAGTCACACACTCACACAGTCAGTCACACACACACAGTCACACACTCACAGTCAGTCACACACTCACAGTCAGTCACACACTCAGTCACACACTCAGTCAGTCACACACAGTCAGTCACACACACATACACAGTCAGTCACATACTCACACACACACAGTCAGTCACACATAGAGTCAGTCACACACTCACATACACAGTCACATACTCACACAGTCAGTCACACAGAGTCAGTCACACACTCACATACAGTCACATACTCACACAGTCAGTCACACACACAGTCAGTCAGTCAGTCACACACACGCACAGAGTCAGTCACACACTCACGCACAGAGTCAGTCACACACTCACACAGTCACACACACAGTCAGTCTCACACACACACACACACAGTCAGTCAGTCACATACTCACAGTCACACACACAGTCTGACTCTCTCTCTCACACACAGTCAGTCACACATGCACAGAGTCAGTCACACACAGGCACAGAGTCAATAACACATGCACGGAGTCAGTCAGTCACACACACGCACAGAGCCAGTCACACACTCACACACAGAGTCAGTTACACACTCACACACAGAGTCAGTCACACACACAGTCACACACACACTCACACACAGTCAGTCACACTCACTCAGTCACACACTCATTCTGGATCAGTGGTGCTGGAAGAGCACAGCAATTCAGGCAGCATCCGAGGACAGGCAAAATCGACGTTTCGGGCAAAAGCCCTTCATCCTGATCAGCACCACTGATCCAGAATCTGGTTTCCAGCATCTGCAGTCATTGTTTTTACCCAGTCACACACTCAGTCAGTCACACACTCTCACACACAGAGTCAGTCACACATAGAGTCAGTCACACACTCACATACACAGTCACATACTCACACAGTCAGTCACACACACAGTCAGTCACACAGAGCCAGTCACACACTCGCATACAGTCACATACTCACACAGTCAGTTACACACACAGTCAGTCACACACTCATGCACAGAGTCAGTCACACACTCACACAGTCACACACACAGAGTCAGTCTCACACACACACACAGAGTCAGTCAGTCACATACTCACAGTCACGCACACAGTCAGACTCTCTCTCTCACACACAGTCAGTCACACATGCACAGAGTCAGTCGCACACAGGCACAGAGTCAATAACACACGCACAGAGTCAGTAAGTCACACACACGCATAGAGCCAGTCACACACTCACACACACAGTCAGTTACACACTCACACACAGAGTCAGTCACACACACAGTCACACACTCACACACAGTCAGTCACACACTCACACACAGTCAGTCACACACTCACACAGTCTGTCACACTCACACAGTCTGTCACACTCACACAGTCTGTCACACACAGTCAGTCACACACACAGTCAGAGTCAGACACACACACAGAGTCAGTCACACACGCAGAGTCAGTAACACACGCACAGAGTCAGTCAGTCACACACGCACAGAGTCAGACACACAGTCAGTCACACACTCACACTGTCTGTCACTCACAGTCAGTCAGTCTCACACACACGTCAGTCACATACTAACACAGTCTGTCAGTCACACACAGTCACACACACAGTCAGTCACACACATGCACAGAGTCAGTCAGTCACACACACAGTCTCACACACACAGAGTCAGTCACACACTCACACACAGTCAGTCACACACAGTCAGTCACACACACAGTCAGTCACACACACACACAGAGTCAGTCTCACACACGCACAGAGTCAGTCAGTCACACGCACAGTCAGTCACACACACAGTCACACATTCACAGAGTCAGTCACACACTCACAGAGTCAGTCACACACTCACATACATAGTCAGTCACATACACACAGTCAGTCACACACACATACACAGTCAGTCACACACACATACACAGTCAGTCACATACTCACAGTCAGTCACACACACAGTCAGTCACACACACAGTCAGTCAGTCACACACTCACACACAGAGTCGGTCAGTCAGACACTCAGTCAGTCGCACACTCTCAGTCTGTCACACACAGAGTCAGTGAGTCACACACACACATACACAGTCAGTCACTTACTCACACAGTCAGTAACAAACACACAGAGTCAGTCACACACACACAAAGAGTCAGTCACGCACTCACACAGAGTCAGTCACACACTCACACAGAGTCAGTCACATACACACAGTCACACACTCACAGTCTGTCACACACAGTCACACACACACAGCCAGTCACACACATACAGACAGCCAGTCACACACACAGCCGGTCACACACACACAGCCAGTCACACACACACAGCCGGTCACACACATACACACACAGAGCCGGTCATACACACACATACAGCCGGTCTCACACACACACACAGTCAGTCACACACACACACACACAGTCAGTCACACACACACACACAGAGCCAGTCACACACACACAGTCAGTCACACACACACAGTCAGTCACACACACACACACAGTCAGTCACACACAGTCTCACACACACAGTCACACACACATACACAGTCAGTCACATACTCACACAGTCTGTCACACACAGTCAGTCACACACATACAGTCAGTCAGTCACACACACACACAGAGTCAGTCAGTCACACAGTCAGTCACACACTCACAGTCAGTCGCACACTCACAGTCTGTCACACACAGTCAGTGAGTCACACACACACATACACAGTCAGTCACACACACAGAGTCAGTCACACACACACACAGAGTCAGTCACACACTCACACAGAGTCAGTCACATACACACAGTCACACATTCACAGTCTGTCACACACTCACGCATACAAGTCAGTCACACACTCATACACACAGCCAATCACATGCACACACACAGCCGGTCACACACACACACACAGCCGGTCACACACACATACACACACAGAGCCGGTCACACACACACGCAGAGCCAGTCACACACACACACACACACACACACAGAGTCAATCACACACACACAGAGCCAGTCTCACACACAGTCAGTCACACACACAGCCAGTCACACACACACAGTCAGTCACACACACACAGTCAGTCACACACACACAGTCAGTCACACTCACACAGAGTCAGTCACACATTCACAGTCTGTCACACACACACAGTCTGTCACACACTCACAGAGTCGGTCACACACACACATACACAGTCAGTCACACACTCACATACACAGTCACACACACAGTCAGTCACACGCACACACGCTCAGTCAGTCACACACTCACACAGAGTCAGTCACACACACACACAGAGTCAGTCACACACACACACAGAGTCAGTCACACACACACAGTCAGTCACACACACACACACAGAGTCAGTCACACACACACAGTCAGTCACACACACACAGTCAGTCACACACAGTCACACACACAGTCAGTCACACACACACACAGTCAGTCAGTCACACACACACACAGTCAGTCACACACACAGTCAGTCAGACTCTCTCACACACAGATTCAGTCACACACACAGTCAGTCACACACTCTCACACTCACAGTCAGTCTCACACACACAGACTGTCAAATACACACAGTCAGTCACACACATAGTCTGTCAAACACACACACAGTCAGGCACACACTCGCACAGTCACACACACAAGTACACAGTCAGTCACACACACAGTCTGTCAGTCAGACACACAGTCAGTCACACACTCACAGTCTGTCAGTCACACACAGTCAGCCACACACACAGTCAGTCACAGTCAGTCACACACTCTCTCTCACACATACAGTCACACATTCACACAGTCACACACACAGTCAGTCAGTCACCTACACACAGTCAATCAGCCACAGACAGACACAGTCACACACACAGTCAGTCAGTCACATGCTCACTCACACAGTCACACACTCACACAGTCAGTCACACACTCACACAAATACACAGTCAGTCAGTCACACACAGTCTGTCAGTCAGGCACACATAGTCAGTCACACACTGACAGTCTGTCAGTCACACACAGTCAGTCACACACTCTCTCTCTCACACAGAGTCACACATTCACACAGTCACACACACACACACATACACAGTCAGTCAGTCATACACACAATCAGCCACAGACAGAGATACATAGTCAGTCACACACACAGTCAGTCAGTCACACTCACACACACAGTCAGTCAGTCACACACACACACACACATGCCCTGCTTACAAACACACACATACAATCTTCCTCACCATGATCTCAGGGTCAATTATTACCAGCGTGTGGATAATGAGCTTCCATCAGCTATTCCATCATGAGGTGCAGCACTCCCAATGTGGCTCTCAGGGAGCGCTGTACTGTCGGAGGGTCAGTACTGAGGGAGTGGGCACTGTCGGAGGGTCAGTGCTGAGGGAGTGGGCACTGTCGAAGAGCCAGTGCTGAGGGTGTGCCGCACTGTCGGAGGGACAGTGCTGAGGGAGTGCCGCACTGTCGGAGGGTCAGTGCTAAGGGAGCACCGCACTGTCGGAGGGTCAGTGCTGAGGGAGTGCCGCACTGTCGGAGGGTCAGTGCTGAGGGTGTGCCGCACTGTCGGAGGGACAGTGCTGAGGGAGTGCCGCACTGTCGGAGGGTCAGTGCTGAGGGGGTGCCGCACTGTCGGAGGGTTAGTGCTGAGGGAGTGGGCACTGTCGGAGGGCCAGTGCTGAGGGAGTGCCACACTGTCGGAGGGTCAGTGCGGACGGTGTGCCGCATTGTCGGAGGGTCAGTGCTGAGGGAGTGCCGCACTGTCGGAGGGTCAGTGCTGAGGGAGTGCCGCACTGTCGGAGGGCCAGTGCTGAGGGAGCACCGCACTGTCAGAGGGTCAGTGCTGAGGGAGTGCCGCATTGTCGGAGGGTCAGTGCTGAGGGAATGCCACACTGTCAGAGGGTCAGTGCTGAGGGAGTGCCGCACTGTCGGAGGGTCAGTGCTGAGGGAGTGCCACACTGTCAGAGGGTCAGTGCTGAGGGAGTGCCGCATTGTCGGAGGGTCAGTGCTGAGGGAGTGCCACACTGTCAGAGGGTCAGTGCTGAGGGAGTGGGCACCATCAGAGGGTCAATACTGAGGGAGTGCCGCACTGTCGGAGGGCCAGTGCTGAGGGAGTGCTGCACTGTCGGAGGGCCAGTGCTGAGGGAGCACCGCACTGTCAGAGGGTCAGTGCTGAGGGAGTGCTGTACTGTCGGAGGGTCAGTGCTGAGGGAGTGCTGTACTGTCGGAGGGTCAGTGCTGAGGGAGTGCCGCACTGTCGGAGGGTCAGTGCTGAGGGAGCGGAGAGTATCAGAGGGGTAGGCCTGGACACCTTGTTGTCAGTGCTGTTTGTGTATATAGGAGCCGTGTGGAATAATTTGATGACGAGGGATATCATTCTGACTTTAATCCCCTGTCACCATCACAAGATAGATTAGTTGATTATTTGCTGTTTGTGTAGATATGCTGCTGCATTTCATACCACAAAGATCTGCACTTTAGCTGGAGAACATGGCAAGGATGTGCAAGGCACTATAGGAATGCAAATTACTCTAATGTGCAGAGTAAATCAGGACAATTGACCGAAATGTAGTGATGTGTGTGGCATCCCCATTGTACGTACCTGTTGCTCTCTGAGGCTAACATAACCTTGCAACACCTTGGCATCCATTCCATGAACACCAGTCAGACGGTTCAGTCTGCTACCCAGGTCCCCGCCCAAAGGAGAGAGTAATATGGGATAGGGAGACTGATGGATGTAATGCACCACGGCAACGATGAAGGTTAACCCTCCAATCAGAGCCACCGCCACCAGAACATGGAGCTGCACACAAAGAGACAAGAAATGATGGTCAGACTGACTCTGTCACATTGGCTCACCGCGCCACACCAACACAGCACCGGCTCACCGCACCACACCAACACAGCACCGGCTCACTGCGCCACACCAACACAGCACCAACTCACCGTGCCACACCAACACAGCACCGGCTCACCGCGCCACACCAACACAGCACCAACTCACCGTGCCACACCAACACAGCACCGGCTCACCGCGCCACACCAACACAGCACCGGCTCACCGCACCATACCAACACAGCACCGCCTCACTGCGACACTACAACACAGAAGTGGATCACCGCGCCACACCAACACAGCACCGGCACACCGTGCCACACCAACACAGCACTGGCTCACCGTGCCACACCAACACTGCACCGGCTCACCGTGCCACAACAACACAGCACTGCCTCACCGTGCCACACCAACACAGCACTGACTCACCGCGCCACACCAACACAGCACCGGCTCACTGCGCCACACCAACACAGCACTGGCTCACTGCGCCACACCAACACAGCACCGGCTCACCGTACCACACCAACACGGCACCGGCTCACCGCGCCACACCAACACGACACAGACTCTCCCCGCCACACCAACACAGCACGGGCTCACCGTGCCACACCAACACAGAACTGGCTCACCCCGCGACACCAACACGGCACCGACTCACCGCGCCACATCAACACGGCACAGACTCACCGCATCATACCAACACGGCACCGACTCACCGCGCCACACCAACACGGCATCGATTCTCCGCGCCACACCAACACGCGCCTGACTCACTGCGCTACACAAACACGGCACCGACTCACCGCGCCACACCAACACAGCACCGACTCACCGCACCACACCAACACAGCACAGATTCACCGCACCACACCAATACAGCACCGAGTCACCGTGCCACACCAAAACAGCACCGGCTCACCGCGCCACACCAACACAGCACCGGCTCACCGTGCCACACCAATACAGCACCAGCTCACCGCGCCACAACAATACAGCACTGGCTCACCGTGCCACACCAACACAGCACTGGCTCACCGTGCCACACCAACACAGCACCGTCTAACCGCGCCACACCAACACAGCACCGGCTCACCACGCCACACCAATACAGCACTGGCTCACCGCGCCACACCGACAAAGCACTGGCTCACCGCGCCACACCAACACAGCACTGGCTCACCGCGCCACATCAACACAGCACCGGCTCACCGCATCACACCAACACAGCACCGGCTCACCGCGCCACACCAACACAGCACTGACTCACCGTACCACACCAACACAGCACCGGCTCACCGTGCCAAACCAACACGGCACCGACTCACCACGCCACACCAACACGGCACCGACTCACAGCGCCACACCAACACAGAACTGACTCACCGCGTCACACCAACACAGCACCGGCTCACCGCGCCACACCAACACAGCACCGACTAACCGCGCCATACCAATACAACACTGGCTCACCGCGCCACACCAACACAGCACTGGCTCACCGTGCCACACCAACACAGCACTGGCTCACCATGCCACACCAACACAGCGCCGGCTCACCGCGCCACATCAACACAGCACCGGCTCACCGCACCATACCAACACAGCACCGCCTCACTGCGCCACTACAACACAGAAGTGGATCACCGCGCCACACCAACACAGCACCGGCTCACCGTGCCACACCAACACAGCACTGGCTCACCGTGCCACACCAACACTGCACCGGCTCACCGTGCCACACCAACACAGCACTGCCTCACCGTGCCACACCAACACAGCACTGACTCACCGCGCCACACCAACACAGCACTGGCTCACCATGTCACACCAACACAGCACTGACTCACCGCGCCACACCAACACAGCACTGGCTCACTGCGCCACACCAACACAGCACTGGCTCACTGCGCCACACCAACACAGCACCGGCTCACCGTGCCACACCAACACAGCACTGGCTCACCGTGCCACACCAACACAGCACTGCCTCACCGTGCCACACCAACACAGCACTGACTCACCGCGCCACACCAACACAGCACTGGCTCACCATGTCACACCAACACAGCACTGACTCACCGCGCCACACCAACACAGCACTGGCTCACTGCGCCACACCAACACAGCACTGGCTCACTGCGCCACACCAACACAGCACCGGCTCACCGTGCCACACCAACACAGCACCGGCTCACCGCGCCACACCAACACGACACAGACTCTCCCCGCCACACCAACACAGCACGGGCTCACCGTGCCACACCAACACAGCACTGGCTCACCCCGCGACACCAACACGGCACCAACTCACCGTGCCACACCAACACGGCACAGACTCACCGCATCATACCAACACGGCACCGACTCACCACGCCACACCAACACGGCATCGATTCTCCGCGCCACACCAACACGCGCCTGACTCACTGCGCTACACCAACACGGCACCGACTCACCGCGCCACACCAACACAGCACCGACTCACCGCACCACACCAACACAGCACAGATTCACCGCACCACACCAATACAGCACCGACTCACCGTGCCACACCAAAACAGCACCGGCTCACCGCGCCACACCAACACAGCACCGGCTCACCGTGCCACACCAACATAGCACCAGCTCACCGCGCCACAACAATACAGCACTGGCTCACAGTGCCACACCAACACAGCACTGGCTCACCGTGCCACACCAACACAGCACCGTCTAACCGCGCCACACCAACACAGCACCGGCTCACCACGCCACACCAATACAGCACTGGCTCACCGCGCCACACCGACAAAGCACTGGCTAACCGCGCCACACCAACACAGCATCGACTCAACGCGCCACACCAACACAGCACTGGCTCACCGCACCACACCAACACAGCACCGACTAACCGCGCCACACCAACACGGCACCCGCTCACAGCGCCACACCAATACAGCACTGGCTCACCGCGCCACACCAACACAGCACTGGCTCACCGTGCCACACCAACACAGCACTGGCTCACCATGCCACACCAACACAGCACCGGCTCACCGCGCCACACCAACACAGCACCGGCTCACTGCGCCACACCAACACAGAACTGGCTCACCGTGCCACACCAACACAGCACCGGCTCACCGCGCCACACCAACACAGCACTGCCTCACCGTGCCACACCAACACAGCACTGACTCATCGCGCCACATCAACACAGCACCGGCTCACCGCGCCACACCAGCACAGCACCGACTCACCGTACCACACCAACACAGCACCGGCTCACTGTGCCAAACCAACACGGCACCGACTCACCGCGCCACACCAACACGGCACCGACTCACCGCGCCACACCAACACAGAACCGACTCACCGCGCCACACCAACACTGCACCGGCTCACCGCGCCACACCAACACTGCACCGACTAACCACGCCACACCAATACAGCACTGGCTCACCGTGCCACACCAACACAGCACTGGCTCACCATGCCACACCAACACAGCACTAGCTCACCATGCCACACCAACACAGCACCAGCTCACCGTGCTACACCAACACAGCACCGGCTCACCACACCATACCAACACAGCACCGCCTCACTGCGCCACTACAACACAGAACTGGATCACAGCGCCACACCAACACAGCACCGGCTCACCGTGCCACACCAACACTGCACTGCCTCACCGTGCCACACCAACACAGCACTGACTCACCGCGCCACACCAACACAGCACTGGCTCACCATGTCACACCAACACAGCACAGGCTCACTGCGCCACACCAACACAGCACCGGCTCACCGTGACACACCAACACAGCACTGGCTCACCGTGCCACACCAACACTGCACTGCCTCACCGTGCCACACCAACACAGCACTGGCTCACCATGTCACACCAACACAGCACAGGCTCACCGTGCCACACCAACACGGCACCAGCTCACCGTGCCACACCAACACGACACCGACTCACCGCGCCACACCAACACGGCACTGACTCTCCCCGCCACACCAACACAGCACCGACTAACCGCGCCACACCAATACAGCACTGGCTCACCGTGCCACACCAACACAGCACTGGCTCACCATGCCACACCAACACAGCACTAGCTCACCATGCCACACCAACACAGCACCGGCTCACCGCGCCACAGCACCGGCTCACCGCACCATACCAACACAGCACCGCCTCACTGCGCCACTACAACACAGAACTGGATCACCGCGCCACACCAACACTGCACCGGCTCACCGTGCCACACCAACACAGCACTGCCTCACCGTGCCACACCAACACAGCACTGACTCACCATGTCACACCAACACAGCACTGGCTCACCATGTCACACCAACACAGCAGGCTCACTGCGCCACACCAACACGGCACCGGCTAACCGTGCCACACCAACACGGCACCAGCTCACCGTGCCACACCAACACGACACCGACTCACCGCGCCACACCAACACAGCACCGACTAACCGCGCCACACCAATACAGCACTGGCTCACCGTGCCACACCAACACAGCACTGGCTCACCATGCCACACCAACACGACACCGGCTCACCGCGCCACACCAACACAGCACCGGCTCACCGCACCATACCAACACAGCACCGCCTCACTGCGCCACTACAACACGGCACTGACTCACCGCGCCACACCAATACAGCACGGGCTCACCGTGCCACGCCAACACAGCACGGGCTGACCTTGCCACACCAACACGACACCGACTCACCGCGCCACACCAACACGGCACCGACTCACCCCGCCACACCAACACGACACCGACTCACCGCGCCACACCAACACAGCACGGGAACACCACGCCACACCAACACAGCACGGGCTCACCGCGCCACACCAACACAGCATGGGCTCACCCCGCCACACCAACACGGCCCTAACTCACCGCACTACACGAATACATCACCGGCTCACTGCGCCACACCAACACGGCCCCGACACACCGCGCCACACCAACACGGCCCCGACACACCGCGCTACACCAACACGGCCCCGACACACCGCGCTACACCAACACGGCCCCGACTCACCGCGACACAGCACCGTCTCACTGCGTTCCACCAACACAGCACCGACTCACCGTGTCACACCAACACGGCCCTGACTCACCCAGTGACACTAACACGGCCCCGACTCACCGTGCCACACCAACACGGCCCTAACTCACCGCACTACACGAATACATCACCGGCTCACTGCGCCACACCAACACGGCCCCGACACACCGCGCCACACCAACACGGCCCCGACACACCGCGCTACACCAACACGGCCCCGACACACCGCGCTACACCAACACGGCCCCGACTCACCGCGACACAGCACCGTCTCACTGCGTTCCACCAACACAGCACCGACTCACCGTGTCACACCAACACGGCCCTGACTCACCCAGTGACACTAACACGGCCCCGACTCACCGTGCCACACCAACACGGCAATGTCTCACAATGCCACACCAACGCTGCACCTACTCACTGCGTTCCACCAACACAGCACCGACTCACCGCGCCACACCAACACGGCACCAACTCACCGCGCCACACCAACACGGCACCGACTCACTGCGCCATACCAACACGGCACCAACTCACTGCGCCACACCAACACGGCACCGACTCACTGCGCCATACCAACACGGCACCAACTCACTGCGCCACACCAACACGGCACCAACTCACTGCGCCACACCAACACGGCACCAACTCACCGCGCCACACCAACACGGCACCGACTCACTGCGCCATACCAACACGGCACCAACTCACTGCGCCACACCAACATGGCACCGACTCACCTCGCCACACAAACACGGCATTGATTCTCCGCGCCACACCAACACGGCACCGATTCTCCGCGTCACACCAACACGGCACCGACTCACCGCGCCACACCAACACGGCACCGACTCACCGCGCCACACCAACACGGCACAGACTCACCGCATCATACCAACACGGCACCGACTCACCACGCCACACCAACACGGCACCGACTCACCGCGCCACACCAACACGGCACCGACTCACCGCGCCACTCCAACACGGCACAGACTCACCGCATCATACCAACACGGCAACGACTCACCACGCCACACCAACACGGCATCGATTCTCCGCGCCACACCAACACGCGCCTGACTCACTGCACTACACCAACACGGCACCGACTCACCGCGCCACACCAACACGGCATCGATTCTCCGTGCCAGACCAACACGCGCCCGACTCACTGCGCCACACCAACACAGCACCAACTCACCCCCCCCCCCCTCTCCCCGGGTCACCCCCCCTCTCCCCGGGTCACCCCCCCTCTCCCCGGGTCACCCCCCCTCTCCCCGGGTCACCCCCCCCCCCCCCCTCTCCCCGGGTCACCCCCCCTCTCTCCGGGTCACCCCCCCTCTCTCCGGGTCACCCCTCCCCTCTCCCCGGGTCACCCCCCCCTCTCCCCGACTCACTGTGCCACACCAACACAGCCCAGACTCACCGCGTCAACACGGCACCAAGTCACCGAGCCACGGCACTGACTCACCGTACCACACCAACACGGCACGAACTCACCGTGCCACACCAACATGGCACGAACTCACCGTGTGCACCAACACGGCATGAACTCACCGTGGACTCCAACACGGCACCAACTCACTGTGCCACACCAACACAGCCCAGACTCACTGCGTCAACACGGCACCGAGCCACCGAGCCACACCAACACGGCACCAACTCACTGTGCCACACCAACACGGCACGAACTCACCGTGTGCACCAACACGGCACAAACTCACCGTGTGCACCAACACGGCACAAACTCACCGTGTACTCCAACACGGCACCAACTCACTGTGCCACACCAACACAGCCCAGACTCACTGCGTCAACACGGCACCAATTCACCGCGCCACACCAACACGGCACTGACTCACCGTGCCACACCAACACAGCACCGACTCACTGTGCCACACCAACACAGCCCAGACTCACCGCGTCAACACGGCACCAAGTCACCGAGCCACGGCACTGACTCACCGTGCCACACCAACACGGCACTGACTCACCGTGCCACACCAACACGGCACGAACTCACCGTGCCACACCAACACGGCACGAACTCACCGTGTGCACCAACACGGCACGAACTCACCGTGGACTCCAACAAGGCACCAACTCACTGTGCCACACCAACACAGCCCAGACTCACTGCGTCAACACGGCACCGAGCCACCGTGCCACACCAACACGGCACCAACTCACTGTGCCACACCAACACGGCACGAACTCACCGTGTACACCAACATGGCACCAACCCACTGTGCCACACCAACACGGCACGAACTCACCGTGTGCACCAACACGGCACAAACTCACCGTGACACACCAACAAGGCACCAACTCACTGTGCCACACCAACACAGCCCAGACTCACTGCGTCAACACGGCAACGATTCACCGTGCCACACCAACACGGCACTGACTCACCGTGCCACACCAACAAGGCACCAACTCACTGTGCCACACCAACACAGCCCAGACTCACTGCATCAACACGGCAACGATTCACCGTGCCACACCAACACGGCACTGACTCACCGTGCCACACCAACAAGGCACCAACTCACTGTGCCACACCAACACAGCCCAGACTCACTGCGTCAACACGGCAACGATTCACCGTGCCACACCAACACGGCACTGACTCACCGTGCCACACCAACAAGGCACCAACTCACTGTGCCACACCAACACAGCCCAGACTCACTGCGTCAACACGGCAACGATTCACCGCGCCACACCAACACGGCACTGACTCACCGTGCCACACCAACAAGGCACCAACTCACTGTGCCACACCAACACAGCCCAGACTCACTGCGTCAACACGGCACCGATTCACCGCGCCACACCAACACGGCACCGACTCACTGTGCCACACCAACATGGCACCAACTCACTCTGCCACACCAACATGGCACCGACTCACCGCGCCACACCAACACGGCACCGACTCACTGTGCCACACCAACATGGCACCAACTCACTCTGCCACACCAACACGGCACCGACTCACCATGACACACCAACACGGCACTGACTCACCGCGCCACAACAACACGGCACTGACTCACCGCGCCACACCAACACGGCACTGACTCACCGCGCCACACCAACATGGCACCAACTCACCGCGCCACACCAACACGGCACCAACTCACCGCGCCACACCAACACGGCACTGACTCACCGCGCCACACCAACACGGCACTGACTCACCGCGCCACACCAATACAGCACCAACTCACCACGCCACACCAACACGGCACCGACTCACCGCGCCACACCAACACGGCACCAACTCACCGCGCCACACCAACACGGCACCAACTCACCGCACCACACAAACGCGGCACTCACACATCCTGTCACACACATATGACACCAACTCACCAGAATATCAGCCAGGGAACATCACTGAGAGGGCCCAAACCAAGAAAGCTTCCAGGAATTGGAGGGGCTGGGGGAGGTGTCAGGGATAGGAAGGGGGTGTAGGGGCTGGAGGAGGTGTCAGGGATAGGGAGGGGGTGTAGGGGCTGGAGGAGGTGTCAGGGATAGGGACGGGGTGTAAGGGCTGGAGGAGTGACAGGGATAGGGACAGGGTGTATGGGCTGGAGGAGGTAACAGAGATAGGGAGGGGGTGTAGGGGCTGGAGAAGGTGACAGAGACAGGGAGGGGGTGTAGGGGCTGGAGGGGGGACAGAGATAGGGAGGGGTGTAGGGACTGGAGAGTGTGATAGGGAGGGGGTGTAGGGGGCTGGAGGAGGTGACAGAGATAGGGAGGGTTGTAGGGGCTGGAGGAGGTGACAGAGATAGGGAGGGGTGTAGGGACTGGAGGGTGTAATAGGGAGGGGTGTAGGGGGCTGGAGGAGGTTACAGAGACAGGGAGGGGGTGTAGGGGCTGGAGGAGGTGACAGAGATAGGGAGGGGTGTAGGGGCTGGAGGAGGTGACAGAGATAGGGAGGGGTGTAGGGACTGGAGGGTGTGATAGGGAGGGGTGTAGGGGCTGGGGAGGTTACAGTGATAGGGAGGGGCTGGGGAGGTTACAGAGATAGGGAGGGGGTGTAGGGGCTGGAGGAGGTTACAGAGACAGGGACGGATGTAGGGCCTGGAGGGGGGGGGGGGGGGGGGGTACAGGGATAGGGTGGGGTAAAGTGATAAGAATGTGAACAGTAAACACTCTGGCTTTACTGGAGCACAGCTGATAGAGGCAGAACGCTGACCATGGGCTGGGTAAAGAATGCTTGTTCGATTCATGCAGGCACATGACCCGTTCTGATGAAAGACCTTACCGTTTCCTACAGCCTGTGTGTTTACCAGTATCCTGGGGCACGGGGCCAGGGGGGGTGGGGGGACACACAGAGGCAGCTGAACAAATACCTGCAACAAACCGAAGGGGCTGGTAATGTGGATGTGATGGTGAATTGTTAACTGAAGCTGAACGGATATTATTCATCTCTTCCCCTCATCCTGTAACCTCACCCTGATCACAATCAAGAGCAAAGAAACGATGCAATTACCTTCCTTTGTGCACACACCATGGTCTCTCCAGCTGGCTTGCAGTGTGTGGAGAGAGAGAGAGAGAGAGGGAGGGAGGGAGGAGGGAATGGAGCAGGGAGTCTCTCTCACTGATCCAAGCATCCATCGAGACAGCCCCAGGCAGCAGCTCTGCCTGTATCTGGGTCTCTCTCCCCGTCCTCCAACCACCCCAGCCCACCATCAATCACGTGACTGGGAGAGGCCAGTTACATTAGATTGCCTCTGTCTGGGGGCTGTGTCAGTACAGTAAGGAGCTGCTTCTCTGCGCTGTCTGCCTGGGGGTTAAAGCTGCACAAACTCTGCTACAGCCTCCCCCTGTCTGTGCCTGCGTTAGACTTTACAACACACAGTCCCAGGCTCCGCTGTCATGAACTGGCTCAGTCCCACGGACTGGAGCTAGGAAAGTGTTCATGATGACAGTCGGCTTCTCTGAGCGCAAATAATAGAATCCAAAATACAGTGAGCTGGGGGGGCGGGAGGAGGGGAGATCAAAAGGACACGTTTAGTGCCCCTTGTATTTCGGAAATCTCCCCGAGGTTAGATTATCTTTATTTTCCAGGGTATTTTCTCACCAGGATTTACTTGTTAAAAAAATGAATTCAAGTTCAGGGATTCTGGGGTCTGGCACCTCACCACCCTCCCCAGTGGGCTAGGATACTGCCTCTTGTATTTCAGCCCGTATCCTCTTCATTCCATCTTCATCATCTCCCGAACCCATCAATTCCCGAAACCAGCACAAAACCACATTCAGAAAGGTATCCTTCTCACGTTCCCGACCACTGCGCCTCCCAACCTCTAATCTCCTCCAGCTCCTACACCCCCTCCCTATCTCTGTAACCCCCTCCAGCCCTTACAGCCCCTCGCTATCTCTGTCACACCCTCCAGCCCCTACACCCCCTCCCTATCTCTGTAACCCCCTCCAGCCCCTACACCCCCTCGCTATCTCTGTAACCCCCTCCAGCCCCTACACCCCCTCCCTATCTCTGTAACCCCCTCCAGCCCCTACACCCCCTCCCTATCTCTGTAACCCCCTCCTGCCCCTACACCCCCTCCCTATCTCAGTAACCCCCTCCAGCCCCTACACCCCCTCCCTATCTCAGTAACCCCCTCCAGGCCCTACACCCCCTCCCTATCTCAGTAACCCCCTCCAGGCCCTACACCCCCTCCCTATCTCAGTAACGCCCTTCAGCCCCTACACCCCCTCCCTATCTCAGTAACCCCCTCCAGCCCCTACACCCCCTCCTTATCTCTGTAACCCCCTCCAGGCCCTACACCACCTCCCTATCTCAGTAACGCCCTTCAGCCCCTACACCCCCTCCCTATCTCAGTAACCCCCTCCAGCCCCTACACCCCCTCCCTATCTCTGTAACCCCCTCCAGGCCCTACACCCCCTCCCTATCTCAGTAACCCCCTCCAGCCACTACACCCCCTCCCTATCTCTGTAACCCCCTCCAGGCCCTACACCCCCTCCCTATCTCAGTAACCCCCTCCAGGCCCTACACCCCGTCCCTATCTCAGTAACACCCTTCAGCCCCTACACCCCCTCCCTATCTCAGTAACCCCCTCCAGCCCCTACACCCCCTCCCTATCTCTGTAACCCCCTCCAGCCCCTACACCCCCTCCCTATCTCAGTAACCCGCTCCAGCCCCTACACCCCCTCCCTATCTCTGTAACCCCCTCCAGGCCCTACACCCCCTCCCTATCTCCGTCACCTCCTCCAGCCACTAACCCCCTCCCTATCTCTGTCACCTCCTCCAGCCACTACACCCCCTCCCTATCTCCGTCACCTCCTCCAGCCACTACACCCCCTCCATATCTCTGTAACCTCCTCCCTATCTCTGTAATCCCCTCCAGCCCCTACACCTCCTCCCTATCTCTGTAACCTCCTCCCTCCCCTACACCACCTCCCTATCTCTGTCACCCCCACCAGCCCCTCCACCCCCTCCCTATCTCTGTAACCCCCTACAGACCCTACACCCCCTCCCTATCTCTGTCACCCCCACCAGCCCCTCCACCCCCTCCCTATCTCTGTAACCCCCTACAGACCCTACACCCCCTCCCTATCTCTGTCACCTCCTCCAGACCCTACACCCCCTCCCTATCTCTGTCACCCCCTCCAGCTCCTACCCCTCCCTATCTCTGTCACACCCTCCAGCCCCTAAACACCCTCCCTATCTCTGTAACCCCCTCCAGCCCCTACACCCCCTCCCTATCCCTGTAACCCCCTCCAGCCCCTACACACCCTCCCTATCTCTGTAACCCCCTCCAACCCCTCCACCCCCTCCCTATCTCTGTAACCCCCCTCCAGCCCCTACACCCCCTCCCTATCTCTGTAACCTCCTCCCTCCCCTACACCCCCTCCCTATCTCTGTCACCCCCACCAGCCCCTCCACCCCCTCCCTATCTCTGTAACCCCCTTCAGGCCCTACACCCCCTCCCTATCTCTGTCACCCCCACCAGCCCCTCCACCCCCTCCCTATCTCTGTAACCCCCTTCAGGCCCTACACCCCCTCACTATCTCTGTAACCTCCTCCCTCCCCTACACCCCCTCCCTATCTCAGTAACCCCCTCCAGCTCCTACACTCCCTCCCTATCTCTGTCCCCCCCTCCTATCTCTGTCCCCCCCTCCAGCCCCTACACCCCCTCCCTATCTCTGTCCCCCCCCAGCCCCTACACCCCCTCCCTATCACCCCCTCCAGCCCCTACACCCCCTCCCTATCTCGGTGCCCTCCTCCCAGCCCTCGGTACTCAGACTGATGTTAATGGGTGCAGTGCAGGGGAGACAGGGACTGACAAGTGACAGGGCAATCTGTCAGTGAGCCACAACCCCGAGCACGGCCGACAGAGTTCGGGGGCTCTCGAAGTATATCTCCTCAAGAAGGAACAGCAGGACAACCGAAAACCCCCAAAGCTGTGGGTGCTGGAAATCCGAAAGGGAACAGGAGAAACTCAGCCAAACAACTCGTAGGAAGGTTCCCTGGACCTCGAAACGTTCCCTTTGCTCTCTCTCTCTCTACAGGTGCTGCCAAACCTGCTGAGTGTCTCCAGCTATTTCTGTCTCTCTCTCTCTCCTTCCCTCGTAACGCAGTTTGCAAGAACAGCAGCCCAGCATGGTCCAGTGGAGACTGACCCCTTTTCCCCAGGACTGGTACCATTACCCCACCATCTGGAATCCACTTCCCCAGCATCACTCACCAGCTGCACGTTCTTCTCCCAAATCGGATTGGACAATGCAGAGGTTCGGACCTTTGAGTTTCTGCTTCTTAACTTGGAGCCGAGCTCCTCCCACTGACGATGGAGAAGCTCCTTTCTGTCACTCCTAGTCTGTGTATACCGTGACCACCCAATCCTTCCCCTCCCAACTCCCTCACTCTTCCCTTTCCCACTCCTTCACTATTTACACAGTGAGAGAAATCTCTGGGGTTCCTCTTTACTGGCCGCCAGTCTTTTCTCATTGCACGGCAACCTCGATTATCTGAACCTCAATTATCCAAACATCAATTATCCAAGGTTTGGATTATCTCAACAAGATCTCAAGGTCCCATAAAAACAGCGTTAGACAACTGAGCATTCAGTTATCAGTTAAACGGCATAACGGCGTGCATTGTCAGATAACTGGCACTCAAATTACTGCTTGTTTACGACAGATCAGTTATCCGAATAAACCAAACAAAATACACCCCGCCCTGTCTCGTTTGGATAATCGAGGTTATTCTGGGTTCTTTGCTTCTTGAAAATGTCTTCCCACCTTCTCTCTGAACCTGTGACATACTTGATTGGGCTGGGCCTGTATTCTTGCCAACTGCATTATGAGGAAAGTAGAGAGTGTTTTAAACGAGAGACAGACAAAAATAGCTGGAGAAACTCAGGCGGTCTGATGGCATGTGCAGAGAGAGAAACAATGTTAGTGTTTCAGGTCCAGTCACCCTTCTACAGAATCGTTCTAATGAAGAATCACTGGACCCGAAACGTTAACTCTGCTTTCTCTTTCAACAGATCATGCCAGATCGGCTGAGTTTCTCCAACTACTTCTGTGTTTGTTCAGATTTCCAGCATCCACTGCTCTTTCCTTTCTGTTTAGTTTTGAACTGGGTAGTGGGGACAATAGATCAAATTTGAAAATATGTGACAAAGAGTCGAGCCAAGACCACAGAGAAAGGTCTGAAGAACAATACCGAGTCTGAATCGAAGAGTCAGCGAATAAAGAAGACGAGAGTTTAGAAGCAGTGTCAAAGGAGAAGTTGAAAGATTCTGTATCTCAATGTACATAGCATCGGAAATTAAACTGATGGACTGAGAGTTACAGAGTCATAGAGATGTACAGCACGGAAACAGACCCTTCGGTCCAACCCGTCCATGCTGACCAAATATCCCAACCCAATCTAGTCCCACATGCCAGCACCCAGCCCATATCCCTCCAAACCCTTCCTACTCATATACCCATCCAAATGTCTCTTAAATCCTGCAATTGGACCAGCTTCCACCACATCTTCTGACAGCTCATTCCATACACGTACCACCCTCTGCGTGAAAAAGTTGCCCCTTAGGTCTCTTTTATATCGTTCCCCTCTCACCCTAAACCTATGCCCTCTAGTTCTGGACTCCCTTTCAAATAAAAATTAATCAATACAATCTGATAGCCATAACAGGGTGACAGGGATTGTGACCTTAAACTTGAAGGATATGTGACGTTGAGAAAGGAAGGGAAAGTAGGAAAAGGTGGCTGGGTGATCCTGTTAGTTAATGGTGGTGTTAGCACATTTCAAGGGGGCTGGCTCAAGTTCAGGACACAGTATGGGTAGAGATGAGAAACTATAAAGGCAAGAGTTAGCAGTCTTCCTTCAGGGGCTGCCCAGCAGGGTGAGGAATCAAGAAAAAAATAATTCCAGCTTGTCAGAAAGGCATGGCGATAATCATGGGAGATTTTTACCGATATAGTCACTGGAAACGTCAGGTAACGAGATGGTTTTTTGGGATAGTTCCTTCGAACAGTATTCTGGAGCCAATCAGAAAGCAGGCTAAACTAGATCTGCTGTGACACAATGAGGGAGGATGAGTTAATGATTTCCGACTTTAGGGGCCCAGGTAGCAGCAACCATAACAAGATTGAATTTTATTTTTATTGAATTCAAATTTCACCATCTGCCCAAGTGGGATTTGAACCCAGGTCCCACAACATCATGCTAGTCTCTGGATTAAGGGACTAGCGATAATACCACTCAGCCATCACCCCCCAACCCACCCTGTCCCAAAATTCAATTTTACCCTCAGTTTGAGGAATAGAGAAACGGTTAAGGCATTTAACAGCGTGAAACAAAGAAGCTAAAGTGAATTGGCAAACTAGGTTAAAAGATAGGTCAGGAGAAAGTGAGGACTGCAGACGCTGGAGATCAGAGCTGAAAATGTGTTGCTGGAAAAGCGCAGCAGGTCAGGCAGCATCCCAAGGAGCAGGAGAATTGACGTTCCTGAAAAAGGGCTCATGCCCGAAACGTGGATTCTCCTGTTCCTTGGATGCTGCCTGACCTGCTGCGCTTTTCCAGCAACACATTTTCAGTAAAATATAGGTCAGCATAGATGTGGAGCCATTCGATTAAACATATATTTCAGAACACACAATAGGTACACTGCAAAGTGCAAGAAAAATTCCAAAGGACAGACCCACTGTCTGTAGTTAACTAGAAACATTAACGGTCACATCAAACTAAAAGACATAAAACACAACTGCACAAAGACACGGTTTGCAGCTGTACAGGACATTGGTTAGGCCACTGTTGGAATATTGTGTGCAATTCTGATCTCCTTCCTATCGGAAAGATATTGTGAAACTTGAAAGGGTTCAGAAAAGATTTACAAGGATGTTGCCAGGGTTGGAGGATTTGAGCTACAGGGAGAGGCTGAACAGGCTGGGGCTGTTTTCCCTGGAGCGTCGGAGGCTGAGGGGTGACCTTATAGAGGTTTACAAAATTATGAGGGGCATGGATAGGATAAATAGACAAAGTCTTTTCCCTGGGGTTGGGGAGTCCAGAACTAGAGGGCATAGGTTTTGGGGAAATATATAAAAGAGATCTAAGGGGCAACTTTTTCACGCAGAG
This sequence comes from Chiloscyllium plagiosum, assembly GCF_037043375.1. Classification (NCBI taxonomy): domain Eukaryota; kingdom Metazoa; phylum Chordata; class Chondrichthyes; order Orectolobiformes; family Hemiscylliidae; genus Chiloscyllium; species Chiloscyllium plagiosum. Next base: position 4,141,065 of record NW_028270183.1, read on the forward strand.
GGTGGTACGTGTATGGAATGAGCTGCCAGAAGATGTGGTGGAGGCTGGTACAATTACAACATTTAAGAGGCATTTGGATGGGTATATGAATAGGACCCAATATACCAATCCCTACAGCGGACAGCTGAAACTGACAACCGGAAGCGGCAGGGACAGGCCACTATAAACACCGGAGGAAATATCAAAGAAGCGCTTCACAGGAGGCTCCCAAGCACTGATGATGGCGCCTAGCCAGGGGACGAAACGTTTGCAACAAAAACTTCCAGCTCGGCGAACAGAACCACAACAACGAGCACCCGAGCTACAAATCTTCGCACAAACTTTGGGCCCTCTACTTTTCGTCATTTATATAAATGATTTGGATGCGAGCATAAGAGATACAGTTAGTAAGTTTACAGATGACACCAAAATTGGAGGTGTAGTGGACAGCGAAGAAGGTTACCTCAGATTACAACAGGATCTGGACCAGACGGGCCAATGGGCTGAGGAGTGGCAGATGGAGTTTAATTTAGATAAATGTGAGGTGCTGCATTTTGGAAAAGCAAATCAAGACAGGACTTATACACTTAATGGTAAGGTCCTGGGGAGTGTTGCTGAACAAAGAGACCTTGGAGTGCAGGTTCATAGCTCCTTGAAAGTGGAGTCACAGGTAGATAGGATAGTGAAAAAGGCATTTGGTATGCTTTCCTTTATTGGTCATTCCATTGTGTACAGGAGTTGGGAGGTCATGTTGCAGGTATAGAGGACATATGTGAAGACAATTTTGGAATATTGCATGTAATTCTGATCTCCCTACTATAGGAAGGATGTTGTGAAAGTTGGAAGGGTTCAGAAAAGATTTACAAGGATGTTGCCAGGGTTGGTGGATTTGAGCTACAGGGAGAGGCTGAACAGGGTGGGGCTGTTTTCCCTGGAGTGTCAGAGGCTGAGGGGTGACCTTATAGAAGTTTATAAAATTATGAGGCGCATGGATAGGGTAAATAGACAAAATCTCTTTCTTGGTGTGTGGGAGTCCAGAACTAGAGAGCATAGGTTTAGGGTGAAGGGAAAGATTTAAAAGGGACCTAAGGGACAACTTTTTCACACAGAGGGTGGTGCAGGTGTGGAATGAGCTGCCAGAGGAAGTGGTGGAGACTGGTACAATTACAACATTTAAAAGGCACCTTGATGGGGACATGAGTAGGAAGAGTTTGGAGGGAAATGGGGAAAATGCTGGCAAACAGGACTAGATTAGGTTAAGATATCTGGTCGGCATGGACGAGTTGGACAGAAGGGTCTGTTTCCACGCTGTACAGCTCGATGACCTGAACATAAGGGAAACAGCTGATGAATTAAACAGGTAACTGACCTCGCCAAGTGAATGCCCACTTTCCTCGAGTTAATGAAAAAAAACTGGAGAAAATCCCAAAAGAAATGAGGAAATGGACGAGTGGGAGGAACTCAGGGAAATCAGCAGGGAAGTGGTTTTGGGTAAGTTGTTGGAGCTGTGGCTGACAAGGTACCTGGTCCTAATGGACATCAATCTAGGAACTTACAATATAGCTCACGAGATCATTTATGGTCTTAATTTTTCAACAGTGCATGGATTTGGGCAAGGTCCTATTAGATTGAAAGTTTGTGCATTTAACATCTTTAATCAAACAGAAGAACTAGGAAGCAGGAATTACAGGACAGTTAGCTTCACATCTGTCACAGGAAAAATATTAAAAACTATTATTAATAACATTATGTAAATGCAATTCGATAAGTTGAAGATAATTGGGCAGAGTCAACACAGTTTGGTGAAATAGGAATCAGGTTTGACTGATCTGTTAGAGCTTTGTTTTGGGGAGGTAATATGCGCTGCGCATAAAATAAATGCTCTTTGGGAGAGCCAGTATAGACAAGGTGGGCTGAAAGGCCTATTTCTTTGTTAAAGGAAGTCTCTGATTCTGTGACTGTGTGGTTCAGGCTGACCCAGAACCTGGTCAGTTGGATGATGCTCCCCTCCCTACTCGACATTGTCCTTTGCTGCTTGACCTCTCACTGTTGGATTTGAAGCTGTGTTGATTTTCCAAAGACTCCAGTTGGGTTTGGTCCCACCTTCAGGCGAGATGTTGAGGGACAGTGATAGACTCAGGTGTTGTTTTATCTCTTTCCTCTGGCTTTATCTCAGACAGACAGACAGGCAGAGAGACATAGAGAGAGAGACAGAAAGACACACAAAGAGAAAGAGAAAGAGAGAGAGACACACACAGAGAGATATATAGATAGATAGAGAGAGATAAAGAAAGACAGACTCACTGTCTCACTCACACGAGCTCTCTCCAGGCGCGCACCTTTAATTGCTCACCTGAGGCGCGACCCCGATTGGTGCGCGTGCGCAGACAGGTAGCAGCCGGGTGCGCGTGTGCGCGGGACCGCGCCTCTCTCTTCAAACATGAACCCGCGAAGCTGCTGTTTTCCTACAAATGGTAACCTGCCCTGGGACTGACCAGGGGCTGCACCGGCCTGGCCTGGGACTGACCAGGGGCTGCACTGGCCTGGCCTGGGACTGACCAGGGGCTGCACTGCACTGGCCTGGCCTGGGACTGACCAGGGGCTGCACTGCACTGGCCTGGCCTGGAACTGACCAGGGGCTGCACTGGCCTGGCCTGGAACTGACCAGGGGCTGCACTGGCCTGGCCTGGAACTGACCAGGGGCTGCACTGGCCTGGAACTGACCAGGGGCTGCACTGGCCTGGCCTGGAACTGACCAGGGGCTGCACTGGCCTGGCCTGAGAATTTCCAGGTCTAGGTGCTGAGGGTATATCTCCCAATCTACAACATTTCATGTTTGGATTATAGTGTCTTACTGTTAATCTTTTAAAAGCTTGTTTTGGGAATTGTGTGCAGCTGTTGCTGATGTGACTGGTGGGAACTTAAATTTACTTATTCAACAGAGTCAAGGAGAAGGGGACTCTTCAACTTGAAAGAATTTGATGGAGTTTTAATTAAATGAGACATTTGAGGGCCAGTGCTTACTTGGAGAAGTAATTCACTTTTGGAACACATATGAAGAAGGTTCTGTGGAACCCCATCGCATAAATGTGGATTGTTAAAGCTGTGACCATTAAGGGTGGGTGGGGGATAGCAGAGGCATCCAAAGGGGAGTTTGGTGAATTGTGCTGTCATTGAATGTTTGGGAGGAGGGTGAGCCAATACTGAGTATCATTGCATTAGGCACCTGTGAGATGTGCCTTGCCCCTCCCCATCTCCAGAACCTTCCCCAGCCTCTGCCCCTGTCTAATTCCATTGCCCCCCCCATCCCCCATCCCCCATCAGTAGTTGCAGAGGCCCCAAACTCTGGCTTTGCCCCACCTCACTCCTTCATCTCTCGGTCTCTCTCCATTTGAATTCACCTTAAAACATTTCTCCTTGTGTCTTTCTCTGGCTCACTGCTGCAGAATACATTGGGGTGTTTTACCCTAATAGTGGTACATGTAGGTAAATGTTTTCCATTTTAATTTTTTGTATTAATTATTTTGATATTTGGCAAGGGGAGTGGGAATATCAAAGGGAAATGCTTAGAATTGTCAGGTTGTTGGTTGTAATCTTTAATTGTTCCAATACCTACTCTATTTGATGGCTCATTTAATGAAATACATTCTCCAAAGGTGAAACCTGAAGCTCATTACTTCCATTCCATCTTTTACAGAGTTTGACCCACTTGGGGTGTCCCAAGGTTGAAGGATTGCCAGCTGTTGCTATGGAGATGACCGAAGACTTGCACAGTGACACGGAGTCAGATTGTGACCACGAGGTAGGAATGTGTTGTGTCTCAGCCTCAGTCTGTTGTTGTAGCCTCCGGCGCCCATAGCCGAATACAGAGAAAGTATTGTGAGGTATATTGACACACTGACATGGAATGTCGCATTGAAAAGGGAGTTTAACTTCAGATTAAATATGGTGGAATAAACCGTTGGGTTTGATGAAATGCAGTTCATGAGTTCTCCTCCCAGCTCTCTGTTCTGGCTGAGCTGGGAGCTGCAAGGGAAGAGCTTGCATTTTGCTAACACCTCTTTAACATCCTTTGCAACAACTCTGAACTATTCACTGCTGGAATTTTGAGAAATGCAGCAGTCACTTTGCACGTGGCAGGATCCCATAGGCAGGCCTGTGCAGTAGCTGGATGTACAGCAGGGAAACGGACCCTTCGGTCTAACCCGTCCTAGCCGACCAGATATCCCAACCCAATCGAGTCCCACCTGCCAGCACCCGGCCCATATCTCTCCAAACCCTTCCTATTCATATACCCATCCTAATGCCTCTTAAATGTTGCAATTGTACCAGCCTCCACCACTTCCTCTGGCAGCTCATTCCATACACGTACCACCCTCTGTGTGAAAAAGTTGCCCCTTAGGTCCCTTTTATATCTTTCCCCTCTCACCCTAAACCTATGCCCTCTAGCTCTGGACGGCCCCGCCCCAGGGAAAAGACTTTGCCTATTTATCCTATCCATGCCCCTCATAATTTTGTAAACCTCTATAAGGTCACCCCTCAGCCTCCGACGCTCCAGGGAAAACAGCCCCAGCCTGTTCAGCCTCTCCCTATAGCTCAGATCCTCCAACTCTGGCAACATCCTTGTAAATCTTTTCTGAACCCTTTCAAAGTTTCAGAACATCTTTCCGATAGGGAGGAGACCAGAATTGCACGCAATATTCCAACAGTGGCCTAACCAATGTCCTGTATAGCTGCAACATGACCTCCCAACTCCTGTACTCAATACTCTGACCAATAAAGGAAAGCATACCAAACACCACCTTCACTATCCTATCTACCTGCGACTCCACTTTCAAGGACATATGAACCTGCACTCCAAGGTCTCTTTGTTCAGCAACACTCCCTAGGACCTTACCATTAAGTGTATAAGTCCTGCTAAGATTTGCTTTCCCAAAATGTAGCACCTCACCTTTATCTGAATTAAACTCCATCTGCCACTTCTCAGCCCATTGGCCCATCTGATCAAGATCCTGTTGTAATCTGAGGTAACCCTCTTTGCTGTCCACTACACCTCCGATTTTGGTGTCATCTGCAAACTTACTAACTGTACCTCTTATGCTCGCATCCAAATCATTTATGTAAGTGACAAAACGTAGAGGACCCAGCACCGATCCTTGTGTCACTCCACTGGTCACAGGCCTCCAGTCTGAAAAACAACCCTCCACCACCACCCTCTGTCTTCTACCTTTGAGCCAGTTCTGTATCCAAATGGCTAGTTCTCCCTGTATTCCATGAGATCTAACCTTGCTAATCAGTCTCCCATTGGGAACCTTGTCGAACGCCTTACTGAAGTCCATATAGATCACATCTACTGCTCTGTCCTCATCAATCCTCTTTGTTACTTCTTCAAAAAACTCAATCACGTTTGAGAGACATGATTTCCCATGCACAAAGCCATGTTGACTATTCCTAATCAGTCCTTGCCTTTCCAAATACGTGTACATCCAGTCACTCAGGATTCCCTCCAACAACTTGCCCACCACCGAGGTCAGGCTCACTGGTCTATAGTTCCCTGGCTTGTCTATACTGCCCTTCTTAAACAGTGGTACTATGTTAGCCAACCTCCAGTCTTCTGGCACCTCACCTGTGACTATTGATGATACAAATATCTCAGTAAGAGACCCAGCAATCACTTCCCTCGCTTCCCACAGAATTCTAAGGGGAATTTATCCACTTTTATGCATTTCAAGACATCCAGCACTTCCTCCTCTGTAATATGGACATTTTTCAAGATGTCCCCATTTATTTCCCTACATTCTATATCTTCCATGGCCTTTTCCACCGTAAATACTGATGCAAAATACTCTTAGTATCTCCCCTATCTCCTGTGGCTCCATACAAAGGCTGCCTTGCTGATCTTTGAGGGGCCCTATTCTCTCCCGAGTTACTCTTTTGTCTTAATGTATTTGTAAAAACCCTTTAGATTCTCCTTAACTCTATTTGTCAAAGCTATCTCATGTCCCCGTTTTGCCCTCCTGATTTCCCTCTTAAGTATACTCCTACTTTCTTTATACTCTTCTAAGGATTCACTCGATCGATCCTGTCTATACCCAACATAGTTAAAAATCACACAACACCAGGTTATAGTCCAACAGGTTTAATTGGAGGCACTAGCTTTCGGAGTGACGCTCCATCATCAGGTGATTGTGGCGAGCTCAATCCTAAAACACAGAATTTATAGCAAAAATTTACAGTGTGAGGTAACTGAAATTATACATTGAAAAATTGATTGTCTGTTAAGCCTTTCATCTGTTAGAATACAGTGATAGTTTCACTTCTTTCATGTGTAAATCACAAAACCCTGTTTTTTAAAGTTGCATTCTCGGGTTAGCTGTTCACGATGGTGATAGCTAGACAATATGTTGAAGGTGTTAGCCCCCTGTGTTCTCTGTCTATGACCTGATGTTTAGATTGATTCTAATCTAAAAAGTGAGATAACAGAGTTTTACATAAATTCATGCAGTTTTTGAGCAAAGTACAATGTAACCCTGCAAGTACAAATTCATCCCACAAAATATATGTGTGTATGTGGGTCTTTGTCTGTGTGTGTGTGTGTCTGTCTGTCTTGGTTGGGGGTTGTGAGTGTGAGAAAGTGTATGTATGTATGTGTGTGTGTAGTGAGTGCAGAGTGTCTTAAGTCTGTGAGGGGGTGCATGTGTGGGAGTGTGTGTGTCTATAAGGGTGTGTGTGGGTGTCTGTGTGTGCATCTGTGTGTACGTGTATGTGTGTACAGAAGTGCCTGTGTGTGTGTGTGTGTGTGTGTGTAGGAGTATCTGTGTGTGTGTGTGTGTGTAGTGCAATGGTGGTCACCTGTAATGTGACATGAACCCAAGGTCCCGGTTGAGGCCCTCCCGATGGGTACTGAACCTAGCTATCAGCCTCTGCTCAGCCACTTTTCGCTGCTGCCTGTCCCGAAGTCCACCTTGGAGGATGGTCACCCGAAGGTCCGAGGCTGAATGTCCTGGACCACTGAAGTGTTCCCCAACTGGGAGGGAACCCTCCTGTCTGTTGATTGTTGTGCGGTGCCCATTCATCCGTTGTCGTAGCCTTTGCTCGGTTTCCCCAATGTACCATGCCTCAGGGCATCCCTGCCTGCAACGTATAAGATAGACAACGTTGGCTGAGTCACCATGAGTACCTGCCATGTACAAGGTGGGAGGTGTCCCCACATCTATGTCCACATTCTGACATGTCTTGCAGCGTCCACCGTGACAGGGTTGTATGGAGTTGTCCTGAGAGCCGGGCAGTTTGCTACGAACAACGATCTGTTTGAGGTTTGGTGGTTGTTTAAAGGCAAGTAGTGGAGGTGTGGGGAAGGTCTGGGTGAGGTGCTCATCCTCATTGATAATGTGTTGCAGGTCACGAGGAACATGGCGTAGTTTTTCAGCTCCTGGGAAATACTGAACAACGAAGGGTGCCCTGTCAGTTGCAGCACGTGTCTGTCTCCTGAGGAGGTCATTACGGTTCCTTGCTGTGGCACGTCAGAACTGGCGGTCGATGAGTTGGGCATCGTACCCCGTTCTTGTGAGGGGATCCCTGAGTACTTCCAGGTGTCCGTCACGTCCCTCCTTATCTGAGCAGATCCGGTGTACGTGTAGGGCTTGTCCATAGGGAATGGCTGTTTTAATATGTTTTGGGTGGAAGCTGGAGAAGTGTAGCATTGTGAGGTTGTCTGTGGGTTTGCGGTAGAGTGTGGTGCTGAGGTGTCCATCCTTGATGGAGACGCACGTGTCCAAGAATAAGACAAATAGTCGAGAGTAGTCCATGGTGAGTTTGATGGTGGGATGAAACTTGTTGATGTCACTGTGTAGTTTTATCAGTGACTCCTCACCATGGGTCCAGAGGAAGAAAATGTCATCAATGTACCTGGTGCACAATGTTGGTTGGACAACAATCGCACAACACCACACAACAATCAACAGACAGGAGGATTCCCTCCCAGTTGGGGAACACGAACTCCCCACATACGTTCGAGACACCACCCACGCCCTCCACCTCCTCCAAGACTTCCGTTTCCCCGGCCCCCAACGCCTCATCTTCACCATGGATATCCAATCCCTCTACACCTCCATCCGCCATGACCAGGGCCTCCAAGCCCTCCGTTTATTCCTCTCCAGACGTCCCCAACAGTACCCCTCCACCGACACTCTCATTCGTTTGGCCGAACTGGTCCTCACCCTTAACAATTTCTCCTTTGAATCCTCCCACTTCCTCTAGACCAAAGGGGTAGCTATGGGCACACGTATGGGCCCCAGCTATGCCTGTCTCTTTGTTGACTACGTAGAGCAGTTGATCTTGCGTAATTACACCGGCATCACTCCCCAGCTCTTCCTCCGTCACATTGCTGACTGCATTGGCGCCACCTCGTGCTCCTGCGATGAGGTTGAGCAATTCATCGACTTCACGAACACATTCCACCCTGACCTTAAATTTACCTGGACCATCTCTGACACCTCCCTCCCCTTCCTGGACCTCTCCATCTCCATCAGTGACGACTGACTTGACACTGACATTTTTTACAAACCCACCGACTCCCACAGCTACCTGGATTACACCTCTTCCCACCATACCTCTTGCAAAAATGCCATCCCGTATTCCCAATTCCTCCGCCTCCACCGTATCTGCTCCCAGGAGGACCAGTTCCACCATAGAACACACCAGATGGCCTCCTTCTTTAGAGACTGCAATTTCCCTTCCCACGTGGTTAAAGATGCCCTCCAACGCATCTCGTCCACATCCTGCACCTCTGCCCTCAGACCCCACCCCTCCAACCGTAACAAGGACAGAACGCCCCTGGTGCTCACCTTCCACCCTACCAACCTCCGCATAAACCAAATCATCCGCCGACATTTCCGCCACCTCCAAACAGACCCCACCACCAGGGATATATCTCCCTCCCCACCCCTTTCCGCCTTCCGCAAAGACCGTTCCCTCTGTGACTACCTGGTCAGGTCCACGCCCCCCTACGACCCACCCTCCCATCCTGGCACTTTCCCCTGCCACCGCAGGAACTGTAAAACCTGTGCCCACACCTCCTCCCTCACCTCCATCCAAGGCCATAAAGGAGCTTTCCATATCCATCAAAATTTTACCTGCACATCCACTAATATCATTTATTGTATCCGTTGCTCCCGATGTGGTCTCCTCTACATTGGGGAGACTGGGCGCCTCCTAGCAGGGCGCTTTAGGGAACATCTCCGGGACACCCGCACCCGCCCTGTGGCCCAAAATTTCAACTCCCCCCTCCCACTCTGCCGAGGACATGGAGGTGCTGGGCCTCCTTCACCGCCGCTCCCTCGCCACCAGACGCCTGGAGGAAGAACGCCTCATCTTCTGCCTCGGAACACTTCAACCCCAGGGCATCAATGTGGACTTCAACAGTTTCCTCATTTCCCCTTCCCCCACCTCACCCTAGTTCCAAACTTCCAGCTCAGCACTGTCCCCATGACTTGTCCGGACTTGTCCTACCTGCCTATCTCCTTTTCCACCTATCCACTCCCCCCTCCCCCCACCCCCAACCTATCACCTTCATCTCCTCCCCCACTAACCTATTGTACTCTATGCTACTCTCTCCCCACCCCCACCCTCCCCCGGCTTATCTCTCCACGCTTCAGGCTCTCTGCCTTTATTCCTGATGAAGGGCTTTTGCCCGAACTGCTGTGTTCTTCCAGCACCATTGATCCAGAATCTGGTTTCCAGCATCTGCAGTCATTGTTTTTACCATGAACACTTCAGTGGTCCAGGACATTCAGCCTCGGACCTTCGGGTGACCATCCTCCAAAGCGGACTTCGGGACAGGCAGCAGAGGAAAGTGGGCGAGCAGAGGCTGATAGCTAAGTTCAGTACCCATAGGGAGGGCCTCAACTGGGACCTTGGGTTCATGTCACATTACAGGTGATCACCATTGCACTACACACACACACACACACACTCTCACATACACACGGACACAGGTACACACAGACACCCACACACACCCTTATAGACACATACACTCCCACACATGCACCCCCTCACAGACTTAAGACACTCTGCACTCACTACACACACACACACACACACACACACACACACTTTCTCATACTCTCAGCCCCCACCCCACACACTCTCACACACAGACAAAGACCCACATGCACACATATATTTTGTGGGTGAATTTGTACTTGCAGGGTTACATTGTACTTTGCGCAAAAACTGCATGAATTTATGTAAAACTCTGTTATCTCACTTTTTAGATTAGAATCAATCCAAACATCAGGTCATAGACAGAGAACACAGGGGGCTAACACCTTCAACATATTGTCTAGCTATCACCATTGTTAACAGCTAACCCGAATGCAACTTTAAAAAAAAGGTTTTGTGATTTACACATGAAAGAAATGAAACTATTCTAACAATCAATTTTTCAATGTATAATTTCAGTTACATCACACTGTAAATTTTTGCTATAAATTCTGTTACGATCGAGCCCTCCACTACCACCTGATGAAGGAACAGTGCTCCGAAAGCTAGTGCCTTCAATTAAACCTGTTGGACTATAACCTGGTGTTGTGTGATTTTTAACTTTGTACACCCCAGTCCAACATCGGCATCTCCGAATCATACCTGACATATGCTTCCTTCTTTTTCTTAACCAAACTCTCAATTTCTTTAGTCATCCAGCAGTCCCTATACCTACAAGCCTTCCCTTTCACCCTGACAGGAATATACTTTCTCTGGACTCTTGTTATCTCATTTCTGAAGGCTTCCCATTTTCCAGCTGTCCCTTTACCTGCGAACATCTGCCCCCAATCAGCTTTTGAAAATTCTTGCCTAATACCGTCAAAGTTGGCCTTTCTCCGATTTAGAACTTCAACTTTTAGACCTGGTCTATCTTTATCCATCACTATTTTAATATAGGCCAGAGAACATCGCCACAATGCATGTGCACACATCCTCTCACCTCTTTGCCCCTCCCCCCACCAAAAACCACCTCTTTACAAAACAAAGTGCCTCTATTTCTTTGAATGTTAGCACAGGAGCCTTAATAAGCTCCTGAAGACATGTTACTGCACTGATCACACCTTGTATTTGTGTCCTGTGGTGGGGCTTGAACCCATGACCTTCTGACTGAAATGGAAGTATTACTGACCCCAGATGGGAAATACAGTCTGGTAAGACCTTTTATCCAGTTTCTTTCTTTTCCATGCTCGGACCAGACCTTGGGAATGTTAACGATGGAAGTTCCAATGACAGGCACCGAGGTTAGAGAATACCCTACAGGTATTCTGACCACCTTGTACTGTCCGTCAGTCGGGACTCTCTGTACTGAGGTTTCAGGCACTATCTTGCTGCATTATATAGCAACTGGGAAAGGGGTGGATTGTGTTTCTATGTAACGGCCAGAGATGGTGGCAGGGAGGGGCAATATTGACTTGTGTCACAGTCTGTGCTCACTCTGCGCTTCTGAGTGAGACATGTGATAAAAGTATGAGGGAGGGAAAATATTATTTGCCTCTTCAACAAAAGGAAGAAAGTGCCTTTTGGAATAGCTGTTCGTTGCTTTCGGGCGGCACGGTGGCACAGTGGTTAGCACTGCTGTCTCACAGCGCCAGAGACCCGGGTTCAATTCCCACCTCAGGCGACTGTGCAAACTCCACACAGACATTCTCCCCGTGTCTGCGTGGGTTTCCTCCGGGTGCTCCGGTTTCCTCCCACAGTCCAAAGATGTGCAGGGTCAGGTGAATTGGCCATGCTAAATTGCCCCTAGTGTTAGGTAAGGGGTAAATGTAGGGGTACGGGTGGGTTGCGCTTCGGCGGGTCGGTGTGGACTTGTTGGGCCGAAGGGCCTGTTTCCACACTGTAATGTAATCTAATCTAATCTAATCTAAAAGTTGACGTTAATTTTGCAACTAAATTTGTTGCATCTCTGGCTGCTCTAGGTGTGGAGATATAGATATCATTCAGAATCCTGGCAATGAGCAAGCAATGTTTTTGTGTCTTTGTTCTGTCCTTCAGTTGCTATCTCGTGTCCTCTGCTTTCCGGGCTAATCCACATCTTCCTGGAACAGCATTAGAAATAGTTTTCCATGTTAATATTGATCCTTTCTGAAAGGAAATTAATTACGGCTAAGCATCAAATACAAAAGATCGATTTGTGTTTCTTTTCCCCCTCTCTTCCCTTCCTGTTTCCAATGAAAATTTGGAGGAAGGAGGTTTAACTAATTATGTGGGATTAAAGCTTTCATGCTTTGAGGTTAATTTTAAACTTTTGGTGTTAATTCAATTTTTTTCATGTGTTGGAGTTTAAGATTGAAGGGGTGGGAGATCAGACCCTGGCTATTGGAGGGAAGGTCTCTGATTTCGTGAAATGTCATCATCATCCACATCCATTTCCACCACCTCTAGTGAGATGTCACCACCACATATGTATTCCCCTCCCTTATGGAACGCTGACAGGGTAAGGACCATTTCCTCCAGGACATCCTGAATACTCCTCCTTCACTCCCGACATCCCCACAGCCTCATGGTACCCTCTCCTGCAATCTCAGAAGGTGTAACTTCCAGCCCATTTACTACTTCCCTCCCCACCATTCAGTACACCCCAGACACACCCTGCGGGTAAACAAGGGTTTACTTTCACTCCCCTCAATCTAACCTACTGTGTGCGCTGACCACAATGCGGTCTCCTCTACACAGCGCAGACTGGGTAATTGCTTCACTGAACACCTATATTCTGTTCGCAAAAAGACTCTGAGCTTCCAGCTGCCTGCCAGTTCAACACACCTCCATTCCTGATGAAGGGCTTTTACTCGAAACGTCGATTCTCCTGCTCCTCGGATGCTGCCTGACCAGCACCACTCTGATCTAATCTCTGGTTTCCAGTATCTGCAGTCCTCACTTTTGCCGAGTTCACCACCCCACCCTATTCCCTGGCCAACACTTCTGTCTCAGTCTTAGTGCAGTGCTCCAGTGAAGCTCAGCGTAAGCTGGGAGAACAGCTCCTCATTTTTCCACTTGGAAGCCCTGCAGCCCTCTGGACTTTGATTGAGTTCAGCCATTTTCGGGCTAGATCACCTTTCACTTGCTTTCCTCCCACTCCTACACACCAGGTCTTGTTGTCAAATCAGCTGCTCCCATACACAACCCATTGTTAAAGACCCCGTTAGCAGTTATTCATTCCCCCAGACTGACCTTTAATCATTCCTTTATCCAACTGTTGTTCCCCTTCCTTGGGCTCTCTCCCCATCTATTGTTTCCGCACCCACCTTCTGCTACCCTATCTTCTGTACAAAAACCCTCCTTTCCCAAGTTGCCATCAGTTCTGAGGAAGGGTCACCAGACCCAAAACGTTAACTCTGATTTCTCTCCACAGAAGCTGCCAAGACCTGCTGAGCTTTTCCAGCCATTTCCTGTTTTGGTTTCGGATTTCCAGCAGTTTCTTTCGGGATTTTTTTTTCTCTGTCGGGTGAAACTCTCATGTTGGGGGGGGGGAGGGGGGAGTGGCAGCAGACTTTACTCTGACCGACAAATGAGGAACCTCCCTGGAGAGGCTGTGATGAACTCTGGGAATCCTGGAACCACCTGAAGGGCCTTGGGTTGTCGAGGAGAGATTCCAGCATTTCGTGGATGAGAAGAGGCTGGAAACAGAAAGGCAGGGAAGGGACAGGAAAGGTTAACAAGTGACACCTTTCCAGAGGATCTGGCCAAGTTTTGACAGAGCGAGTGAAGCTGTTCCCATTGAGGCCCAATAACTATGACTCCTGGATTCTGAGCGAATGGCGATAGAGCTCGAGAGGAGTTGAGTATTTTTGCTGGGAGTTGGGATTGGGAATGCTGCACCTGAGAAGTGGTGGAAAGGGATTTGCTCCCAAGCTGGAGGAGTCGGTGAGGCTGAGGAGACATGACTCCTTCAAAGGGACAGCAGAGGCAGGACTGACTCTGTGGCCTTCTCCTGGGCTGTATGTTTCTGTTTCAGGCGTCTGGGGTTGTGTTTCTGATGGAGCGAGCAGGAGTTACTGTCTCACTCCGTCACCTCGTCCTCCTCACTGGGCCAGAGGTGGGTCAGCAGCTGTGTCTGGTGTCCTGGCTAAGGATCCCGCCATCAACGTCCCAAAACACTCTGGGATCCCGCTGTGCAGCAATGGTTGCTGTGCATCCTACATTTTAAATGTGTTCATTAGAGGTTCAGGGAATTTGAAAGTGTTCCCAAGCTTGTGTGTGTGAGTGAACGAAGCTGACGTTAGTGTTGGAGCCATCAATGTTCTTGACCTGGAATACCTCCTGCTGATGCTTTCTGTACTCCTGCAGAGCCCAGCTGCTCCCTCCACACAGACAGGCTCCTGTGACTTCCACTTTGATGCTGTGGTATTTGACATTCTCATGGTGACTCCAGAAGAATTTGCAGTGAGTAGAACATGAAGTGGGCTGTGGCGGGGTGGGGGGGATGGATAGCGGGCAGTAAGTTGGGGGTCTTGGTTGTATAATGGTGCCTGGAGCCATGAGCTGTGAGATCGTGAAGCTGCAGAGAATGAATTTGAACTTCAGTGTCTCAAATTCACCCAGAGGTGGTACTGAATATCATGGGAGCAATAGGTTGCCGATTTCACTCCGAGTCTGTGCTCCCCTCTGGCTGTAGCTCATTTCAAATGAACACTGATCAACATCCAGTGAACTCCCCAGTGGACATTCCCAAGAATATCTGAGAGGGGGGTCAGGATTACCTGCAGTGAATCTGTCCCTCACCCCCCCCCCCCTCAGGTTCAGGGCCCGAGGACTCTGTCAGGCCCAGGGAGACAATCCTGGAGAGTAGGCAGGGGGCCAGAGGGAGAACAGTTGGAGGGAGGTGACAGGATTGGGGGCACGCTCTTCCTGGGAGAAAGGGGTCTGTTTGTAGAAAGAGAGTGAAGGACGGTTTCAGAGCCCCAGTGGGAAAACCCCACCCAGATTCATGGATGACAGGTTTTATAAGTGTCTGACCTGGTCATTGAGCTTGAGTTTGGATTTCTGTCGCACCTTCCACAGCTACAGGATCTGTTCACCACCCTTGAAGGTGGTCGTGGTTGTTGGAAGTCAGTCACCTCCGCTCCATGAGTGCCTCAGGCCAGTGTCCTGGGCCCAACCATCTTCAGCTGCTTCATCAATGGCCTTCCCTCCATAAAGTCAGAAGTGGAGATGTTCACCGATCATTGCACAATGTTCACCACCGTTCACAGCTCCTCAGATACTGCAACGGTCCATGTTAAAGTGTGACAGGATCTGGACAATATCTAGGTTTGACCTAACAACTAGCAAGTAACATTGGCACCACCCAATGCCAGGCAGCATCTGCTGTCAAGACCAGTCCCTGAGTGAGAGTCCCCAGTTCACAATAAATCTAGATGGGATAGTTCCAGAATAGTTAAATCCCAGGTGAGGAGGGATGCAGTGTTCCCCTTCTTTTCTCAACCCCCCCCCCTCAGATTATTGCAACAAAGTTAATGTATAAAAGAACCCCTTCCCTTGTGGATACCGTTTTTCAAGTCCAAATATATTGATATTTTAAAAGGGACCAAATAAGCCAGGCTATTTTGAATGAAAGAGAGTGAGAGTTTATTAGCTACTGTGCAGTATTCCCTCCGTGCTGTATCGGAGTATCAGCCTGGGTCAGGTATTCTGTTAACTTCTTCACGTTAACTCAATCCTGCAGGGGAGGCTGGAGATGGGGAAAGGGTCACCTTTTGTTTCTGAGCAGTCTGCAGTGAATTGCAGTGAATTGTTCTGCAGGTTGTACGTTGATATTACTCTTAGATATCTCCCCAATCTTTGGACCATGCCTTAACCATATCACAAAACCATCAGCATCTGCTGTCTGTGTTTGCAGAAGAGAAGGTGAAAGGTTTGTGGATTTTGGTTTTGGAAATCTCGGACAGTGTGGCAGGTGAGTCCTGTTCATGGTGAAAGATCAGGTCAGCCTTTCAGTAAGGCCAGTGCGAGTTTCCTTTTAAGAATATATTTTTGTGTGGTTCTTGTTTTACTTGCTTTGGTAATGTAAGTATCTATTAAACCTTTGGCAGTGAATGTCTCACCATAGCATCATAAATTAGTACAGCACTGAAGGAGGCCACTTGGCCCATCAGCTCTGTACTGGCACTTTTGAAAAGTCTAGCTTGTCGCAACCTCCTGTTTATATTCCTGTAGAGGATGAGTTAGGGATGGACCATACATTCTGGCCCAGCCGGAGACGACACCATCCTGTGAATGAATAAAAAAAAAACTGATCTGGAAGAGCAGATTGTGAAATAGGGTGTTCTTATTTGTCGGTGAAATAATTCTGTTCAATTTTCTATCCTGAGCTTTGACTGATCCTGAATGTTCTATTGCAGAGTCAAATCACCCAACTTGACATTCCAATCTTCAGAGCCATTCAACTCCAGGTAGGATCTGGGCTGGAGGTGGGATTCGGGGGGGGGGGAGGGGGGTGGTGGGGGGTGGGGGGTGGGGGGGTGGGGGGGAGTGGGGGAGTGGGATTGGGGACATAGAGAGGGGTGAGAGAGAGAGAGAGAGAGAGAGAGAGACGCACAAGGGTCAGGGATTCAGGCCGGTGGAGGTGAGAAGGGCTGGCTTTGGGTGGATGGGATAAGTACTTCAGGCGTGGAAGGGGTAGAGGAGGGGAATGGGAAAGTGGGAACTGACTGTGGGGATAGAGAAGCTCAGCTGAGGGGTAGGAGTCTGGGTCAGGGGAGAGGACTAGCTAGCCATGTGCTGAAATGGTGCAGAACTGAGGCTACCCTCGCTGTCAACATGACCATCTTTCACAAAAGGATTTTCTGATGGGACTTGAACATGGTTGACATGGCTAGTGTTGGTTGTTCATCATTTAGTTCTCCTGGAGAAGGCCATCAGACATAAGAGCAGGAGTAGACTATTTGACCCATTGAGCCTGTCCCACCATTCATGGCGGATCTGATAGTCCTCAACTGCACTTTCCCACAACCCTTGATTCCCTTCCTGATTAAAAAACCTGTCCATCCTGTCCATCAACCTATTTTATTACCCAGCCTCAACAGCCCCTGCAGTTTAAAAATAAAACACATAGATTCACTTCCCTCTGAGTAGAGATTCCTCCTCATCTTTGCCTTAAATGTATGACTCCTCATTCTGAGCTTTATTCTCTCTGGTCCATGACTCTCGCACAAGGGCAAACACCCTCTCTGCCTCTATCCTACCAAATCTCGGAAACTCTCTGTTTCAATGAGGTCACCTCCCATTTTCCAAAACTCCAGTGAGTACAAACCCCACCTACTCAACTTCCCATCAGGAAATCCCTTGCTGCATCCCTGGGATCAGCCAAGTGGACGTTCTCTGGATTGCCTGCAAGACCAGCCTATCGTTCCTTTGATAAGGGGCCCAACACTGTTGACCATGTTCCAGGTGTGGTCTTGTATAGTTTGAAAATAGCTCCCAATTTTTAGACTCCATTCCCTTTGAGATAAATGCCAACATTTCATTGGCCTTCCCTCTAGCTGCTGACCTTGGACACTAACTACTTCCTATGGTGATTGGAAGGTGGGAGTGAGCTGCCTTCTTGACCCGCTGCAGTCCATGTGCTGTAGGTAGACCCACAATGCCCTTAGAGAAGGAATTCCAGGATTTTGGCCCAGTGAGACTGAAGGAATGGAAATATATTTCCCAATCAGGCTGGTGAGTGACTCAGAGGGGAACTTGCAGAAACCCAAGTCTCTGCTGCCCTTGTCCTTCTAGATGGTGGTGGGTGTGGGCTTGGAAGATGCTGTCCCTGGAGCCTTGGTGAACTTCTGCGATGTGTCTTGTAGATGGTACAGGCTGCTGTGACTGGGTGTTGGTGATGTCTGTGTCTCCCTCGATCACTGTTGTGAACTTGTGGAGCCTCTGGAATGTTGGATGGCTTCAGGAATTGGAGGTACCTGTTGCTGAGTGACCAGAAGGACAAGCAGTGCCCCTCTTTACTCTGGGGAGCAGCCTCTCTAGGTTAGTCAGTGTGGGGTTGTGATGAGACTGCTCTATGTCACTAAGTTGCTGTTTCGGGTCCTACAGTGGTGCATTCCTGGATTAACCAGCTAGTTCTGACAGGTGGAGATGTGAATAATCTCCACCTGGAAAATTATTTTGTTTTTATTTTTTCACACAACAATTTTCCTCTTTCTCACTGTAATATGATTATTGCTCTGCTTTGGTGGCTGTTGGCTCCTGGATTTTAATATCTTTGAGATAATGTGAAGGTTTTTTCCTCGGGTAGTGACCCTGACAATTCGAAGGCTTTGCTCAGTCATCGGCCTCCGAAACCATCCAAATAGTGCTGCTGTTGGTTTAATTGCATATTTGCATGTATCTATGGTAACCTGCGTTAATTATACCTTACTGGGTGACCAAGTTCAAACTAAATGGGATGGTTTTAGTACAATGGCTTCATGTCAAATTGAATAAAGTCATCTCAAGTTCAAATCTCTCCACGATATTGGTGCCTCAGTGCGACCTCTGTAATCTCCTGAATTCGGGCCGACAGCCGTCCAACTCTGTCCTGCTCCGTGAAACCCATTTCCTTCAGTCCTAGTGACGGTGCTGCCAAGTTCCAGAACCATGAGCTTTGCAATTCCCTCCCCGAGTCTCTTGCTCTTTCCTCATCACAGAATGCTCCTTCAAACCCCCACCATCCAGCCTGGCTTGTTGGTTGCCTGTCCATGATATCTCCTCCTGTGACTCAGCGCTGGGTTTCATTTGACAGCCCTCCTGTCAAGGTTTTCAGTGTGGCGCCACACAAGTGCAGAAGGTAGTTGCCTGAGTTTAGCCAAAAGTGTGGGAGTGAGAGTCATGCACAAAGGAAGGGGACCATGAGGTCTCCCACTGTCTGTACCCCCTCCCACATGTCCTGCACACACCACCTCCCGCCCCCCCCCCCCCCCCCCCCCCTCCGTCCACCCCGTCACTGCCCCCTGCTTTTTTCCGGAACCTTCTTTGGTCTCCCCTCCCCACCAGCCCAGAGGCAGAGTCCCAGTGTTCCAGTTTGTGTGTGTTCTTTGGTCTTTTGAAAATAACTTTACTTGGCTCCAATTGTAGATTAGCTTCATTGTTTTCAAATTTCCCTGTTATCCCACATCGCGATCATCACGTTCACCCTGGATTCCTGTGTTCTGCTCCACCTGCCTGCTGTCTTGTCTCTGTCTGTCCACCCGCCTGCCTGGCTGTTGGTCAGGAGCGCGTCCACCCGCCTGCCTGGCTGTTGGTCAGGAGCGCGTCCACCCGCCTGCCTGGCTGTTGGTCAGGAGCGCGTCCACCCGCCTGCCTGGCTGTTGGTCAGGAGCGCGTCCACCCGCCTGCCTGGCTGTTGGTCAGGAGCGCGTCCACCCGCCTGCCTGGCTGTTGGTCAGGAGCGCGTCCACCCGCCTGCCTGGCTGTTGGTCAGGAGCGCGTCCACCCGCCTGCCTGGCTGTTGGTCAGGAGCGCGTCCACCCGCCTGCCTGGCTGTTGGTCAGGAGCGCGTCCACCCGCCTGCCTGGCTGTTGGTCAGGAGCGCGTCCACCCGCCTGCCTGGCTGTTGGTCAGGAGCGCGTCCACCCGGCTGTTGGTCAGGAGCGCGTCCACCCGGCTGCTGGTCAGGAGCGCGTCCACCCGGCTGTTGGTCAGGAGCGCGTCCACCCGCCTGCCTTGTCAACATAAAGAGACAGACACTTAGAAAATAAAATCCCAATCAGACAACTTCACCACCTCCTGCAGTTAGGCGACAAATTTTGCTTGAATGTCACATTTTAAGAGTTCACCGTGCCAGCAACTTCATCTCCTTGTTACAGCATCGGTTTCTGTTCATACAGACAGTATTTTTTTGTTTTGAGTTAATTGTTGCTGCTTCATGTTTAACAGCCTTTAAAATAAGGTGTAGTTGTTTGAAGTGACAGTGAGAGGCTGGCAATCCAGATGTTCGCGTTTAATACCCTGCTGCTGCAGAAATTAAGGCAAAACAGCAAACAACACAAAATGGGTGCGAACTGAACTAAAAATTGCAAATCCCCGGATTGAGAATTCCTGAGTTTTGAACACCGGTTTCTCTGTGATGGGGTGGGACTGAAGCTGGTGTTGCTGCATCTGTATCTGGAGTGCCCCCCAACCCCAGTATTGGACAAATGGAAACTCTGAGATTGTGGTTTACTGAGCTGGGAGATTCTTGGAATTCACTCTACCCCCCCCTTCCCCCACTGACTCTTTCTCCTCCCCACCCCCATAACCACCCGATGGGAGTTTTGAGGGCTGTGACTTCAGATTCCATTGAGACAGTGTTCAATATTTTGATTGTGAATGAACAACTACATGAGGTACCACCTGGTTTATAGAACTTTGGTCTGTGTCTGTCTCCCCATCTATCCACTCCCCCACTCCCTCACAGCAGCCTGACTGGGGCCCAGTCTGAGGGATGGATGCAAGGTTTTGTCCCTCTGTCTGGGGCAGGTCAAGGTCAGTCCCAATGCGTCAACTGTCTCTGTGTAAGGTCCTGTCCAAGCACTGTACCTAACGGGACTGGTTCCCATAGCAGCTCTGTAGCAGAGACACATGATCCAACAAGGGGCTGTGCATGTGGCTGCTTTGATAGATTCCTTTTAAGATGCAGTCTTGTTTTTATTACCTTGCCAAGCAACTGAAACACCGTTTGGAGCTGGTTCCCACTCACCCAGCTCCTGGTTATTTGGGAACTGTGAATTCAGAAATTATTGCCTAACCCTCCCAGATTCTGGGCAGTAGCTCTTGCTGGTTAATTGTATCTTTTACAATCCATGTTGCTGTCATATATGGTCTTTCTGGGTAAATGGTTTCCCTCAGCAACTTGTATTCAGACTTGATTGGTTAAACAACAGCAAATCACTGTGGATGGGGAGAGCCAGAACAGCATTGTGAAGTGTTGGGAAAACTCAGCAGGTCTGGCAGTATTTGTGGGGAGGGAGAGCGAGAGAGAGTGTGTTAATGTTTTGAGTCCACTGCGATTCTTCTTTGAGACTGCTATTGGTTCGGTGTTTCTGTTGGGGCTTGTCTGAATCTTTCCCTACACCGTGATAGCTGAATGTAGCCAGGTGTGTGCTTAGAATTTAAAATGGTCGCTGTAATGTTCAACTCCCTCCGTGGCCTCACCTCCTGACCCTCTGTAAGTTCCTGCAACCCTGGACAGAACAATACAGCACAGGAACAGGCCCTTCGACCCATCAAGCCAACGCTGATTCTGACCCTTGTTTAGACCCACTACTTATTGCCCATAAGTGGTTTCTATCCCCCGTTTGCCTCCTGTTCTACCAAGATACACCTTAAATGTTGCTAGCATGCCTGCTTCCCCCACCTCCACTGACAGTGTGTTCCAGGCACCCACCACCCTCTGTGTGAATCATTTTCCCTGCACTTCTCCCCTAACCTTTCCCCTTCTCACCTTGAATCTCTGCCCTCTTGTAATTGACCTTTCCACCCTGGGGGGGAAATAAACCCTCTGACTATCCACCCGATCTAAGGCTCTCATAATTTTGTAAACTTCTATCAGGTCACCCCTCAGCCTCCATTTTTCCAGTGAAAACAATCCAAGTTAATCCAACCTTTCCTCATAGCCAAAACCCTCCAGACTCGGCAACAACCTGGCAAACCTTCTGGGCACCCTCTCCAAAATATCCCCTTCCTTCTGGTAATGTGGTGACCAGAACTGCATGCAGTATTCCAAATGTGGCCTATCTAAAGTTTTATACAGCTGCAACATAACTTGCTAACTTTGATATTGGATGTCCCGCCAATGAAAGCATTCATGCTGTGTGCCTTCCTGACCACCTTATCCACCTGAGTTGCTACTTTCAGGGATTGTGGACCTGTACACCTCATTCCTTCTGTATGTCAACTCTCCTGAGGGTTCTGTCATTTATTGTATAATTTACACCTAAATTTGACTTTCCAAAATGCATCACTTTGCATTTGTCCTGATTAAACTCCATCTGTTATTTCTCTGTCCACATCTATAATCTATCTATATCCCGCTGTGGTGCATGTTGTGGAATGAGCTGCCAGAGGAAGTGACAGAGGCATCTACAATGACAACATTTAAAAAACAGGTCCATGGATGGGTAAGGTTTGGAGGGAGATGGGTCAAATGCAGGCAAATGAGAGCTGGTTCAGTTTTGGAAGTCTGGTTGGCATGGGCGAATTGGACTGGAAGGCCTGTTTTCATGGTGGAGACCTCTGACCTCCGACCTCCTCCTTCATTATGCTGACTTGCCCAAGAATATTCTTCCTAACCTCAGCGTCCCTCAGATCCCCCTCCCCTTGGTGTAAAGTGCTCATTAAGGTTCTCTCCCATTTCCTCTGGCTCCATACCCAACCCCTCTCCTTTATCCTTGAGTGGGTAGACTGGTTTCCCTAGTTACACTCCGGTTTCTAATGTACGTATATAACTCTGCTGACCAAAGACATTTCCCAGCCCCTTGTCGCCGCCCTAACTGCCCATCGCAGCTCCTTCCTACTTTCTGTATATTCTTTAAGGACTGCGTTTGTTTTTAGTTGGTAGACCTTGGGTACACTTATTTCTTTTCTTAAACTCGGCCGATAACGCCCCCGTCATCCCGTGTTCCTGAATCCTGACATTCCTGCCCTTCGTTTTCACAGGAACGTGCCTGTGGTGCAGTCTACTCAACTGGTCTCTAAAATACTCCCACATGTCGGATGTGGGTTTACCCTCAAACAGCTGCTCCCCAATTCACATTCACCAATTCTTTGTCTAATTTGATGTGGAGATGCCGGTGTTGGACGGAGCTGGACCAAGATAAAAATCGCACAACATCAGGTTAGAGTCCAACAGGTTTATTTTCGGAGCAGCGCTCTGAAAGCTAGTGCTTCCCAATAAACGTGTTGGGCTCTAACCTGGGTTGTGATTTCTAACTTTGTCTAACCTGGTCATAGTTGGCCTTAGGCCAGTTTAACACCTTTGTCCAAGGTCTACTCTTGTCTTTATCCATAAATATCTGAAAACTTGTGGAATTATGGTCACTATTCCCAAAATCCTGCCCCACTGAAACTTTGATCACCTGGCCAGTCTCATTTCCCAATAGTACATGCAATCTGGCACACTCCCTCATTGGACTCTCCGTATACTGTTTCGAAAAGCCCTCCTGGACACACCTATCAAACTGCTCCCCATTCGAATCCCCAGCACTGAGGGAGTCCTAGTCAATATGGGGAGGGGGGGGGGGAATGTTAAACTCACCCACCACAACAACCGTGAATCTGAATACACGTGCCTTCCCCTCTTTCCTGCTGAAAGCTGGGAGGTCTATTGTCCAATCCTACCACTGATTGCACCCTTTTGTTCCTGAGCTGTACCCATAATGCCTCACTGAAGGGTGTCCACCCCAGCACAGTTTGCTATGCTTCCTAACCAGTTATGCAGTCCCCCACCTCTGCTTCCCTGTCTCATCTGAAACACTGATATTCCGGAACGTTAAGCTGCCAATCCTGTCCCTCTTTCAACATCCCTCTGTGAAAGCACCATTATCATTGCATGCATTAATCCAGGCTCTAAGTTCACCTGTCTTAACTGTTCTTCTACTTACATTGAAATGAATACAGTCCAGCCCTCCAGTTCCACTGAGCTCAGCAACCTCTCCCTGACTGCGCTTCCTCTTAGCTATACTTGTCTTAGTCTCAAACGTTTCCCCAGCCTCTGTACTTACTGACCTGCTGCTCCTGTTCCCAGCCCCCTTAACCACACGTAACTCTCCCGAATGGCACCATCAAACCTCCCTGCTAGGATATTGGTGCCCATCCAGTTTAGGTGAGACAAGTCCTTCTTGTTGACTTGTCACCTTCCCTGGTAGACATCCCAATGACTCACCTCGCTGAAGCCCTCCTGCCTACACCAGCTCTTTAGCCACATGCTGAATTGTACTATGTCTCTGTTCCTAGCCTTGGTAGCATGTGACATGGGGAGTAATGCTGAGATTACTACCCTGGAGGTCCTGCTTTCTAGTTTATTACGTAATTGCCTGAATTGTCATTGCAGGACCTCCAATCTCTATGTTCCTCTCATTCCAGTATGCTGCCCACCACTGGGAGGTGGGCAAACCTTGAGCTGATAAAGACCTATTCTCTTCTGAACCTTCTCCCCCCGACCCACCCGTTGCCTTGTCCAATAACTCATTGACCAAGCATTTGGCAGCCCAGGGGCTAGATCTCCATCAATAGCTTGCTGATAACACTCTGGTGAAGTACCTGGAATGCTTCCCTCTGTGAAAGATGCTATCTAAATGCAACTTATTGTTGGTTAACTGCATGCCAGTTGTTAGAGGCTTGTTGGCAGTCTGTTTGGGGTGATCCACTTTCTTGAACCTGGGTGCCTGGCCGCTCAAAGCAAGGGATTGGAATCTTCCGTTGGATTCCACCGGTTTCAAACAGCGACTGCTTTTGGAAAGCTGGAGAGGGTCAACTCCAGCCTCTGGCTGGGATATTTACTTCATCACTTTGTTCAGCGCCTCCCCCCCTCCCAACCCCCATGGTCTCACTTTCTCTCCAAATTAAAATAATCTTGATTTAATAAAAATCATTTTATGACCAACTCATGCAGTTTGCCAAAGAACGAAGTCATGTAATTAAAATTCAAGAGTCTGGAAAAACATCTGTCTTCAATCTTGGAATTTATTTGATGAAATGTTTCATTTCCAATGCCCCCCCCCCCTTCAAAAAAAACAAAACTTGATTGGATCAGCAGCTTACTTTAGGTACTTTTTAAAATCTCAGATCTACAAATAGTGTCTTAAATATTATCTCCAAATGTGAATCTGTAGTTGATCATTAGTTGAAGGGTGATTCAGATACAATCATTGGCCATTATCTGCCTTTGTTTGAGTTAATTGAAACCATGTTGTGAGTTTTAATGCACAGTAGCCTGATGTTAACCTGTACCTTGCACCATATCGGGTACGTTTTACTGGATAAATGGAACTCCCATTCTGAGTTTGCGTTCAAGCACCAAACTGGACTTGCTCATCACCTTTTGCAAATTTTTGGGGCGAATGCTAACTCTTTATGTAAAACGTTTCATCAAATTTGGAAGTCTGCTCATTTAATACCCAGTGAAGTTACCATGTAGTGTGGTCACTCATGTAGGAGACACACCAGCCTATCTGTGCACAGCAAGATCCCATTAAGCACTACCACCTGATGAAGGAGCGACACTCTGAAAGCTAGTGTGCTTCCAATTAAACCTGTTGCTCTATAACCTGGTGTTGTGTGATTTCTAACTTTGTACACCCCAGTCCAACACCGGCATCTCCAAACCATTAAACAGGAATGAGATCAGGATCAAGTGATGGGTGTGGAGTTAAATATTATCCAAGGCACACAGGGAGAGCTCTCCTCTTCCTCTTTGAGTAACTGATGACGGATCTTTGCAGAGAACAGGTGGAGCCTCAGTTTAACACGACGACCTCCGACAATGCGGCGTTCCCTCAGCACTGACCCCCCCCCCCCCCCCCAACAGTGCGGCGCTCCCTCAGCGCTGACCCCCCCACCGCCCCCAACAGTGCGGCGCTCCCTCAGCGCTGACCCCCCCACCGCCCCCGACAGTGCGGCACTCCCTCAGCACTGACCCACCCCCGACAGTGCGGCGCTCCCTCAGCGCTGACCCACCCCCGACAGTGCGGCGCGCCCTCAGCGCTGACCCACCCCCGACAGTGCGGCGCGCCCTCAGCGCTGACCCACCCCCGACAGTGCGGCGCGCCCTCAGCACTGACCCACCCCCGACAGTGCGGCGCGCCCTCAGCGCTGACCCCCCTCCCCCCCTCCCCGACAATGCGGCGCTCCCTCAGCACTGACCCCCCCCCCCCCCGACAGTGCGGTGCTCCCTCAGCACTGACCCCCCCGACAGTGCGGTAAATGAACTCCAGGTGACACAGGACAGCAGCGCTTCACAGGAGGCTCCAAACACTGAGGATGTCACCGAGACAGGGAACGAAACGTCTGTAAATCAACTTCCCAGCTCGGTGAACATACCCACAACCACAACAACCAGCACCCAGGCGACGAATCTTCATGCATACCTTGAATCATATTTGGAATAAAGGGTGAATTTCAAATTGGGATCTGGACCAATAACTGACTCCGTTTTTGTTGGGTATGGAATTAAATCCTGAATGATTGTTTTCTGTCCAAACAGGAGTTGTCTAATTGCAATTGGAACAAGAAAGAGAAACACACTTTGGCTCCAAATGTGGTCGCTTTTACCAGGAGGTTTAACCAGGTAAAGTGTCAAACCAGGCAACATCTGGTAATTAAACAGAGGTGTTGAAATCTCTAACTGATTTGGTCTGTTTAATTTCTGTATTGTTGAACTGATCTTGCCCAGGTCTGGAAATCTGTCCACATTCAGCACCTTTTGCCTGTCACTCCCCCAGAGCCTCTGTCCCCTTGTTCCAGGTTTATTTCTCACTCCTGCTGTTGGTATTTCAGTTAAATGTCCCCCCCCCCCCCCCCCCAATCAGCCTACTGATATTTACAGTCAGAACAAGTCCAGATCTGGGCTGGAGAAAGAGAAATAAAATCTTAAGCTGCTGTGAAGCTGTCTATTAATGGGATCCATGGAAGTGGAGGAGTTCTGACGTTTAAACTTTCTGATGCAATAAATTCAATGCAGGAGAATGACCTCTAACATTCTTGACTAAAACCTATTGGTGTCCAAGACTGTCAGAGCCTGGATGAAGTAGTAGCATTTGGCCCATTGAATCACCTCCACTGTTTGATCATGGCTGATGTTTCTCAATCCCCTTGTCCCACCTTCTCCCTCTAAGCCTTGACCCCCCCTTACTAATCAAGAACCCATCTATTTCTGGATTAAACGCACTCAATGACTTGGCTTCCACAGCCCTCTGAGGCAATGGTATTATGACGACAGAGAAGTGAGGGGTTCTGTCTTTTTCAGGTCAGTTTCTGGGTCATCCGAGAGATCCTCACCAAACAGTCTCTGAAAAGAAGAGTGCAAGTTGTCGGGCATTTTATCAAATTGCAAAAGTGAGTTTCTTTTGATCCCGAGAGGAGCCGTGCAGTAAGCTGCAGGTTTGACCAGTTGACTCGGTGTTGGCCCTGAGAATTCACTCACTTGCCCCAAGCGTGTGATTGTTGAGAGGTTGTTCCAGATGATGAAAGTGCTGCTTCCCACTTGCTAAACTTCAGAAAGCCTTTGGTAATGAACCCTGTTAGAGAGAGAATGGAATAAGGTCTTCTCTCCCAAACGTTTCATCGCGTGTGTGCCCCTCAGGGCAGGGAAAGGATTTCTATAAAAACTAGTTTGTTTGTTTTTGCAGAAACTTCAGGCTCTCCATAATCTTCATGGATTGATGGCTGTTGTTTCAGCATTACAGAGCACACCAGTGTACAGGCTGAGGAAAACATGGGCGGTAGGTCACGGTCTATTTCTCGTTTAATTGTTGGTGGTGGTACTGAACACTGTACCAGACTGAAGAAGAATCCAGCATTAACTCCCCCCCCCCCCCCCCCCCCCCCCCCCATCATCTCTCCCTCACCAGAGATGTGACGTTTCTCCAGCATTGCCTGTGTTTGCCTCTGATCTCCGGCAGCCCCACTGTTTTGTTTCTTTATCAGAGAGTCCTAATCTGGTCAGGCAGTGCAGGGATTAGATGAAACTGGTTCAGTCGTGGGATTATGGTGGGTTTTGAATATTTGTGTTGGTTGTGAAACAGACTGAAAA
The DNA here is from genome assembly GCF_037043375.1 of Chiloscyllium plagiosum. Lineage (NCBI taxonomy): Eukaryota > Metazoa > Chordata > Chondrichthyes > Orectolobiformes > Hemiscylliidae > Chiloscyllium > Chiloscyllium plagiosum. The sequence continues at coordinate 4,168,792 of NW_028270183.1, forward strand.
GCGTAATTAACAGAAGAGATACGAGCTTTGTTGGCTAGTTAACCTTCATATCATTTGATTATTTTTACATTTGTTTATTCCAAATTCAGCGAGAAGTGGCGTTTAGTGTTGCCACTGTCTGGTGTCAAGTTAGAACATGGAAAATAAACCAAAACACAGACTATAAAGTCAGAAAAATACAATAGTGAGGTTCATCTTGTGGCCTTATCTTGTTTTCAGCGTAAGGGTCTGGTTTTGTTCATTCATTCCGTCCATGCTCTTTCATTTAGTTTATTCAGTGAGGAGGGTCGGTTGGAAATGATTAGGACTGTTCTTGGAGAGAAAGCTGATAGAGATTCGTAGAGGCTTTCCAAGTCCTGAACAGGCTGCACAAAGTAGATTGGGAAAAGCTGTCCCCTCTCCTAAAGAGGTCAAGAGCCTGTGGAGTGCACTGCCTGGAACTGTGGCAGAGCTCAGTTCAATTGAGGCCTTGGAGAGATCTTTATTTGGAGAGAAGAGTATACAGAGCAGGCAGCAGACTGGCTGTCCTAATGCTCCTGGATTGTTCGGTGCTGTGCAGTTTGGTTTTCATCTGAATCTCTCTCTTTTTTTTGTCTGTGAATTAATTTTCATCAATTTCAGCTAAACAATTACGTTGTGCATCTCTGCACTTCCCACAAGACTGACTTCAGAACAGATCTCTTCACGTGAAATTTACTCTCTTCCCCCTGCCTCCTCAACCTGTTCAGGCAGGAACTCGGCAGAGTATGGGATTAGTTTGGGGTAGATGCAGAGCTGTGGTGAATGGCCTAGTGGTATTATCGCTGGGCTCTCAATCTAGAGAGAAAGTGAGGGCTGCAGGTGCTGGAGAGTGGGGTGCTGGAAAAGCCCTTCCTGATGAAGGGTTCTTGCCTGAAACATACACTCTCCTGCTCCTCTGATGCTGCCTGACTTGCTATGCTTTTCCAGCACCCCACTCTCGACTGTTAGCCTAGAGACTCAGGCAATGTTTGAATTCTGTCAAGACATTTAAAATAAAACCTGGAATTAAGAGTCTAATGATGACCATGAATCCTCTGCCTGTTGTCAGGGAAAGTCCATGTGGTTCTCTAAAGCCTGTAGGGAATGAGACAGCCATCCTTACCCGGTCTGTCCTGTGTGTGACTCCAGGCACACAGCAATGGGGTTGACTCTTAACTGCCCTCTGGGCAATTAGGGATGGGAAATAAACGCCCACATAATGAAGAAAAGAGATCTTGTTATTTGGGCATTTGGTTTTTGAAGTAGAAGTAGGTAGGTGTTTTTGGTTTTCAGTTCTGGAAGAGGGATTTTTATTTTAAGGGTCAGAAACCTTTACCAGTGAGTTAACGTGACATTTCCAATGAATCATTTAGATTAGATTTTTTTTGGTTTTTTTTTAGATTACATTACAGTGTGGAAACAGGCCCTTCGGCCCAACAAGTCCACACCGCCCCGCCGAAGCGTAACCCACCCATACCCCTACATTTACCCCTTACCTAACACTATGGGCAATTTAGCATGGCCAATTCACCTGACCTGCACATCTTTGGACTGTGGGAGGAAACCGGAGCACCCGGAGGAAACCCACGCAGACACGGGGAGAACGTGCAAACTCCACACAGTCAGTCGCCTGAGGCGGGAATTGAACCTGGGTCTCTGGAGCTGTGAGGCAGCAGTGCTAACCACTGTGCCACCGTGCCGCCCATTAGATTAGATTCCCTATAGTGTGGAAACAGGCTCTTCGGCCTGACAAGTCCACACCGACCCTCCGAAGAGTAGCCCATCCCCCCCTCTCACTAATGCACCTAACACTATGAACAGTTTAGCATGGCCAATTCACCCCTGACGTGCGCATCTTTGGACTGGGGGAGGAACCCTGAGGAAACCCACGCAGACACTGGGAGAATGTGCAAACTCCACACAGACAGTTACTCGAGGCTGGAATCGAACCTGGGGCCCTGGTGCTGTGAGGCAGCAGTGCTAAACCACTGAGCCACTGTATCAACGTATTTGATTTAAGCTAAATGACCAGAGAAGCGACCTGGTGAGATAATTGCTGAAGCTTTTCCGAAGTTAAAGTTTATAGCAGGTCAGGCAGCATCAGAGGAGCAGGAGAGTCAGAGGTTGGTTCAGTTCAGAAGGGAAGGTTTGTGGCAGCAGGAAGGCAGTTTGGTTTTGGACGTCTCCAGGTCCTTCAGAACTGGAAAAAACTGTTTCCACAGCCCAGGAAGAAACAGGGCTAGACGTCAGTGAGTTAACCTGGCGCTTGGGATAGACTGGGAGACTCATGTGCAAGGAAACATTTGTGGCCTTACTCGTTGAGGAAAGAATAGCTGTATGAAGGCAGCAGTGTTACTGACATTCCCAGTGGTTGCTTTCTCATCGCATAGAGAGTGAGACAGACAGACAACTGGTGATTAACTTCACCTGAGGGTCATCTCAGGTGAGGTTGAGAAGGTGAGATGCTTGTAGTGAATCCACACTGTTGGTGTCAGTCAGCATCGCAAAGCAGCTGTCCACCCAACTGAGCAACTACCCTCGAGGAGTGATACTTCACTGGGGTTGAGTGTCTGTAAAGGATATTGTTGGTGTAAAAGATTGATTCTTTCTTTTTACTGTTTATGATGAGCAGTTTCTAAATATATAATTATTTTGGTCTGCTTTGTGTAAGAAACTTGCTTTTTTTTTGCCAAAAACACATTGGTAATCTTGTCTGAATATGTTCAGTGACTGAACAGCATGGTAACTAAAATTAGGGAAAAGTAGTTCTAGTACATGAAGCTAGATTTCACTCTGGAATCTGACTTGTGTGGTATTACCATTAGTGGGGTCATAACATGACAGGGCAGTGGGGTTAGTTTGGGAGTGAGGGCAATAGGGAGTGGGCCAGTGGGATTGGGATGGGGGCAATAGGGAGTGGGCCAGTGGGATTGGGATGGGGGCAGTAGGGAGTGAGGCAGTGGGATTAGTTTGGGATGGTGGCAGTAGGGAGTGGGGCAGTGGGATTAGATTGGGATTGGGATGGGGGCAGTAGGGATTGGGGCAGTGGGATTAGATTGGGATTGGGGTGGGGGCAGTAGGGAGTGGGGCAGTGGGATTAGATTGGGATTGGGATGGGGGCAGTAGGGATTGGGGCAGTGGGATTAGATTGGGATTGGGGTGGGGGCAGTAGGGAGTGGGGCAGTGGGATTAGATTGGGATTGCGATGGGAGCAGTAGGGAGTGGGGCAGTGGGATTAGATTGGGATTGGGGTGGGGGCAGTAGGGAGTGGGACAGTGGGATTGTGATGGGGCAGTGGGATTAGATTGGGATGGTGATGGGGCAGTAGGGAGTGTGGCAGTGGGATTAGATTGGGATTGGGGTGGGGGCAGCAGGGAGTGGGACAGTGGGATTAGATTGGGATTGGGGTGGGGGCAGTAGGGAGTGGGACAGTGGGATTGTGATGGGGCAGTGGGATTAGATTGGGATGGTGATGGGGCAGTAGGGAGTGTGGCAGTGGGATTAGATTGGGATGGTGATGAGGCAGTAGGGAGTGGGGTAGTGGGATTAGATTGGGATTGGGGTGGGGGCAGTAGGGAGTGGGGCAGTGGGACTGGGTTGGGGTGGGGTAGTAGGGAGTGGGGCAGTGGGACTGGGTTGGGATTGTGATGGGGCAGTGGGATTAGATTGGGATGGGGATGGGGCAGTAGGGAGTGGGGCAGTGGGATTAGATTGGGATTGGGGTGGGGGCAGTAGGGAGTGGGGCAGCGGGATTAGATTGGGATTAGCGTGGGGGCAGTAGGGAGTGGGACAGTGGGACTGGATTGGGATTGGGGTGGGGGCAGTAGGGATTGGGGCAGTGGGATTAGATTGGGATTGTGATGGGGCAGTGGGATTAGATTGGGATTGGGATGGGGCAGTAGGGAGTGGGGCAGTGGGATAAGATTGGGATTGGGGTGGGGGCAGTAAGGAGTGGGGCAGTGGGATTAGATTGGGATTGGGGTGGGGGCAGTAGGGAGTAGGGCAGTGGGATTAGATTCGGATTGGGGTGGGGGCAGTAGGGAGTGGGGCAGTGGAATTAGATTGGGATTGGGGTGGGGGCAGTCGGGAGTGGGGCAGTGGAATTAGTTTGGGATTGGGGTGGGGGCAGTCGGGAGTGGGGCAGTGGGATTAGATTGGGATTGGGGTGGGGGCAGTAGGGAGTGGGGCAGTGGGATTGGTGTGGGGGCAGTGTGGGGCAGTGGGATTGGGGTGGGGGCAGTAGGGAGTGGGGCAGTGGGATTGGGGTCGGGGCAGTAGGGAGTGGGGCAGTGGGATTGGGGTGGGGGCAGTAGGGAGTGGGGCAGTGGGATTGGGGTGGGGGCAGTAGGGAGTGGGACAGTGGGATTGGGGTGAGGGCAGTATGGTGTGGGACAGTGCGATTAGATTGGGATTGGGGTGGGGGCAGTCGGGAGTGGGGCAGTGGGATTAGATTGGGATTGGGGTGGGGGCAGTAGGGAGTGGGACAGTGGGATTGGAATGGGGCAGTGGGATTAGATTGGGATTTGGGTGGGGGCAGCAGGGAGTGGGGCAGTGGGATTAGATTGGGATTGGGGTGGGGGCAGTCGGGAGTGGGGCAGTGGGATTGGGGTGGGGGCAGTAGGGAGTGGGATTAGATTGGGATTGGGGTGGGGGCAGTCGGGAGTGGGTCAGTGGGATTAGATTGGGATTGGGGTGGGGACAGTAGGGAGTGGGGCAGTGGGATTAGATTGGGATTGGGGTGGGGGCAGTCGGGAGTGGGGCGGTGGGATTGGGGTGGGGGCAGTAGGGAGTGGGATTAGATTGGGGTGGGGACAGTAGGGAGTGGGGCAGTGGGATTAGATTGGGATTGGGGTGGGGGCTGTAGGGAGTGGGGCAGTGGGATTATATTGGGATTGGGGTGGGGGCAGTCGGGAGTGGGTCAGTGGGATTAGATTGGGATTGGGGTGGGGACAGTAGGGAGTGGGGCAGTGGGATTAGATTGGGATTGGGGTGGGGGCAGTAGGGAGTGGGGCAGTGGGATTAGATTGGGATTGGTGTGGGGGCAGTCGGGAGTGGGGCAGTGGGATTGGGGTTGGGGCAGTAGGGAGTGGGGCAGTGGGATTAGATTGGGATTGGGGTGGGGGCAGTCGGGAGTGGGACAGTGGGATTAGATTGGGATTGGGGTGGGGACAGTAGGGAGTGGGGCAGTGGGATTAGATTGGGATTGGGGTGGGGGCAGTAGGGAGTGGGGCAGTGGGATTAGATTGGGATTGGGGTGGGGGCAGTAGGGAGTGGGGCAGTGGGATTAGATTGGGATTGGGGTGGGGGCAGTCGGGAGTGGGGCAGTGGGATTGGGGTGGGATTGGGGTGGGGGCAGTAGGGAGTGGGACAGTGGGATTAGATTGGGATTGGGGTGGGGACAGTAGGGAGTGGGGCAGTGGGATTAGATTGGGATTGGGGTGGGGGCAGTAGGGAGTGGGGCAGTGGGATTAGATTGGGATTGGGGTGGGGACAGTAGGGAGTGGGGCAGTGGGATTAGATTGGGATTGGGGTGGGGGCAGTAGGGAGTGGGGCAGTGAGATTAGATTGGGATTGGGGTGGGGGCAGTAGGGAGTGGGACAGTGGGACTGGATTGGGATTGGGCTGGGGGCAGTAGGAAGTGGGGCAGTGGGATTAGATTGGGATTGGGGTGGGGTCAGTAGGGAGTGGGGCAGTGGGATAAGATTGGGATTGGGGTGGGGGCAGTCTGGAGTGGGGCAGTGGGATTAGATTGGGATTGGGGTGGGTGCAGTAGGGAGTGGGACAGTGGGATTGGAATGGGGCAGTGGGAAGAGATTGGGATTGGGGTGGGGGCAGCAGGGAGTGGAGCAGTGGGATTGGGGTAGGGGCAGTAGGGAGTGGGGCAGTGGGATTGGGGTAGGGGCAGTAGGCAGTGGGACAGTGGGATTGGGGTGAGGACGGTATGGAGTGGGGCAGTGGGATTAGATTGGGATTGGGGTGGGGGCAGTAGGGAGTGGGGCAGTGGGATTAGATTGGGATTGGGGTGGGGGCAGTCGGGAGTGGGGCGGTGGGATTGGGGTGGGGGCAGTAGGGAGTGGGATTAGATTGGGGTGGGGACAGTAGGGAGTGGGGCAGTGGGATTAGATTGGGATTGGGGTGGGGGCTGTAGGGAGTGGGGCAGTCGGATTAGATTGGGATTGGGGTGGGGGCAGTCGGGAGTGGGTCAGTGGGATTAGATTGGGATTGGGGTGGGGACAGTAGGGAGTGGGGCAGTGGGATTAGATTGGGATTGGGGTGGGGGCAGTAGGGAGTGGGGCAGTGGGATTAGATTGGGATTGGGGTGGGGGCAGTCGGGAGTGGGGCAGTGGGATTGGGGTGGGATTGGGGTGGGGGCAGTAGGGAGTGGGGCAGTGGGATTAGATTGGGATTGGGGTGGGGGCAGTCGGGAGTGGGTCAGTGGGATTAGATTGGGATTGGGGTGGGGACAGTAGGGAGTGGGATTAGATTGGGGTGGGGACAGTAGGGAGTGGGGCAGTGGGATTCGATTGGGATTGGGGTGGGGGCAGTCGGGAGTGGGGCAGTGGGATTGGGGTGGGATTGGGGTGGGGGCAGAAGGGAGTGGGATTAGATTGGGATTGGGGTGGGGGCAGTAGGGAGTGGGGCAGTGGGATTAGATTGGGATTGGGGTGGGGGCAGTCGGGAGTGGGACAGTGGGATTAGATTGGGATTGGGGTGGGGACAGTAGGGAGTGGGGCAGTGGGATTAGATTGGGATTGGGGTGGGGACAGTAGGGAGTGGGGCAGTGGGATTAGATTGGGATTGGGGTGGGGGCAGTAGGGAGTGGGGCAGTGGGATTAGATTGGGATTGGGGTGGGGGCAGTCGGGAGTGGGGCAGTGGGATTGGGGTGGGGGCAGTAGGGAGTGGGACAGTGGGCTTAGATTGGGATTGGGGTGGGGACAGTAGGGAGTGGGGCAGTGGGATTGGGGTGGGGGCAGTAGGGAGTGGGACAGTGGAATTAGATTGGGATTGGGGTGGGGACAGTAGGGAGTGGGGCAGTGGGATTAGATTGGGATTGGGGTGGGGGCAGTAGGGAGTGGGGCAGTGGGATTAGATTGGGATTGGGGTGGGGGCAGTCGGGAGTGGGGCAGTGGGATTGGGGTGGGGGCAGTAGGGAGTGGGACAGTGGGATTAGATTGGGATTGGGGTGGGGACAGTAGGGAGTGGGGCAGTGGGATTAGATTGGGATTGGGGTGGGGGCAGTAGGGAGTGGGGCAGTGGGATTAGATTGGGATTGGGGTGGGGGCAGTCGGGAGTGGGTCAGTGGGATTAAATTGGGATCGCGGTGTGGCAGTGGGATTGGGGTGGGGGCAGTAGGGAGTGGGGCAGTGGGATTGGGGTGGGGGCAGTAGGGAGTGGGACAGTGGGATTGGGGTGGGGGCAGTAGGGAGTGGGACAGTGGGATTTGGGTGGGGGTATATGGTGTGGGACAGTGGGATTAGATTGGGATTGGGGTGAGGGCAGTAGGGAGTGGGACAGTGGGATTAGATTGGGATTGGGGTGAGGGCAGTATGGAGTGGGACAGTGGGATTAGATTGGGATTGGGGTGGGGGCAGTATGGAGTGGGGCAGTGGGATTAGATTGGGATTGGGGTGGGGGCAGTATGGAGTGTGGCAATGGGATTAGATTGGGATTGGGGTGGGGGCAGTAGGGAGTGGGTCAGTGGGATTAGATTGGGATTGGGGTGGGGGCAGTAGGGAGTGGGGCAGTGGGATTAGATTGGGATTGGGGTGAGGGCAGTAGGGAGTGGGACAGTGGGATTAGATTGGGATTGGGGTGGGGGCAGTATGGAGTGGGACAGTGGGATTAGATTGGGATTGGGGTGGGGGCAGTAGGGAGTGGGACAGTGGGATTAGATTGGGATTGGGGTGGGGGCAGTAGGGAGTGGGGCAGTGGGATTAGATTGGGATTGGGGTGGGGGCAGTAGGGAGTGGGGCAGTGGGATTAGATTGGGATTGGGGTGGGGGCAGTAGGGAGTGGGGCAGTGGGATTGGGGTGGGGGCAGTAGGGAGTGGGGCAGTGGGATTAGATTGGGATTGGGGTGGGGGCAGTAGGGAGTGGGGCAGTGGGATTAGATTGGGATTGGGGTGGGGGCAGTATGGAGTGGGGCAGTGGGATTAGATTGGGATTGGGGTGGGGGCAGTCGGGAGTGGGGCAGTGGGATTAGATTGGGATTGGGGTGGGGACAGTAGGGAGTGGGGCAGTGGGATTAGATTGGGATTGGGGTGGGGACAGTAGGGAGTGGGACAGTGGGATTAGATTGGGATTGGGGTGGGGGCAGTAGGGAGTGGGACAGTGGGATTAGATTGGGATTGGGGTGGGGGCAGTAGGGAGTGTGACAGTGGGATTAGATTGGGATTGGGGTGGGGGCAGTAGGGAGTGGGACAGTGGGATTAGATTGGGATTGGGGTGGGGGCAGTAGGGAGTGGGGCAGTGGGATTAGATTGGGATTGGGGTGGGGACAGTAGGGAGTGGGGCAGTGGGATTGGGGTGGGGGCAGTAGGGAGTGGGGCAGTGGGATTAGATTGGGATTGCGGTGGGGGCAGTAGGGAGTGGGGCAGTGGGACTTGCTCCCTGAATGGACCTGATGTTCTCCTGTGGTGTCAGTTGTTCACTGTGCTGTGAGAGTGTAATCCTATTGTGGTTCGTATAAAAGCAGAATGTTGTCATTAAGCTTGTGTTCTTTTGGTTATAGCTGTTGAGCAGGAAAGATAAGGCTACGTTTGAGAAGCTGCAGACCCTGACGTCCAACGGCGATAACTATGAAATGCTCCGAAATTATATTTGCAGTTTGAAAGCGACCCCATGTATTCCATATTTAGGTGAGTTTAATCTCCTCTATCTCTCACAGGGCGGCTGCATGTTCAGGATCTGCTCCAAACTTCCCATATTTCAGTATTGGTGCCTGCTGTCCCATTGACTGGTGTCTGAGCCCGGGGACTGGGGGGAAGGGGAGTGTCTGATGTGACCCTCATTGATGGTTTCCTGCCTTTTGCTTTGTCCCTTGTGGATCAGAATTCTCGCGGTGGTGAAATCAGCTCCAGACTGATGGGTGTTTGTCCATTCTGCCTCGTCTGGTTAATGCACGGTGTGTTAGAAACAATAAAACGTCTGCTGTTTTGAGGTAGGAGGATGTGTTTGTGTGATCCATGTTTGAAATAACCAGGCTGAATTAACTCTGGGAACAGAGTGAGCCTGATTTTTCAGGTTGTTGCTCTCTGCCTCATTCCTACGCAACTGCACAGATCCACCTCTAATCTCTGCAAAGAGGAGAGTTGTCTGGGGAAAATTTGAATTACAGTGAACATGTAATGCATCAGGATCCTTGGGGTAGAACACTGGTGAGCAGTTTTATTCTGGAAATGGTACTTCGTCTGAACTTTACTCCATCAATGTTACTGAAGTCTGAAAACCTTCAATGAGTCCAATAAATGACCAGCTTTGAAACTGTTAGCAGGAGGCTGCTATTAACGAAACATTCTCTTATCCACAATTCCTATGTGTTAGTTTATTGTTTCTGCAATGTAATGTTGGCCACATGGTTTAGTTTGCGATGTGTGGAATGAATTGGAGCAGCCATGTGTCTGACTGTGTGTGGGTCCTCACTTCATAGACAACACTGACCACACCTCCTTCACATCAGCTCCAACCAGCAGCCTTGTATGTTCCCGATACAAGCTGCTACAAGGGACATCAGTCAAACTGCACATCAGTACAAGTTAGAAGTCAGCATTGTGTTTGAAGGAGGTTTGATGTTGCCTGTGAGAGGTGTATTGTGTAATTTGCATGCAGAGAGAACTGTCGAAAGGCCTTTGACTGATGGTGGTTAGTGAATGTGATGCTGTGACCCGTGGCAGGTTTGTCCTGTGGTTTTAGTATTTACTGTCACTCCTCACCAACAGCCCAACCTTCTTTCTGCAGTTTAATTCCCACTATCCTGGGGTTGAATGAAAACCCAGCTCTCTCCCTCTGATGCTGAGTAATTCAGGGCTGCAGCAGTTTCACCGTCACATCATTCTGCTTTTACCCAAATGGGATTTCTGTGTTGACTCGGACACATACTGAGATTCTCCAATACCTCACTGATTCATTACCAAACTCCAAAGTATATTACAGCAGAAAGTGGTTTATTTGTTCTGGTATTTACAGTGTTTTCTAGCACACAAGCGTAAACAAACATAAAGAGTTAACAGATTAATATCTAGGATGAGAATGCATCTAATTCCGTGTTAGTTTTCTAGGAAATCGGGCCATGTCTTGTTTAAAGCAGTGAGTAGATGATCAAATGGAGGGAGTTGCATTATCCTGATGATGGGTTCCCACACAGAATGATGGTGATTAATGTCTTGGAGAGGGTCGGATTGGAAATGATCAACTAATCCGAACTGAATTGTGATTGCCTCCTGCTGGCCTGTTCTGGAGATACAAGGGTTTAAGGGCCAGCGTTGCTGTGTCTGAGCCCGGTCAGACTGAGGGGTGTACAGTCAATGATGTGGGCGAAGTGTGGAGTAGAGGAATGAAAGGACTGCAGACAGTACTGTGTGTGGTTCTGGTCATCACTTTTACCTCCAGGCACTGGAGAGGGTGCCCAGGGGGGGTTTCTAAATGTGAAACCAGAAACTTAGGTGAATACATCAGGAGAGCGGCTAACTGTCTTTTCTCTTGAAAACAGAACGTGACCTAATTGAGGCCCTTTTAAAATTATTAAAGATTTTGATTGTGTGAAAATATCCCTCTTGTGGGAAAGAGCAGAATTCGAGGCTGTCAGTATAATATTTCCCAAGAAAGCCACTTGAAGGGAGTGAGAATGTGGAACCCGCTCCCTGAGGGAGGGATTGGAGTGAATGACATGGATTTTATTTAATGGGAACTAGAGAAATGTTTCAGGGACACTGGAGTCGACTATTACTCTGACTGCAGTAATACTAAAGCTGAAAGAGTTAACTTGAAGAGAATTTGCAGAGAATGGGCTTATATCTCCAAGTATAGAAGATGAAGAGGTGGTGTCCCAGCGTTGAATAGAATGGAAAGAGCTGACTGGGTCAGTACAGTAGCCAGCTCCTCCAGACAGGTTTTGGGAGTGGGATAGCTGGGTTGAAAGCAGCATTTTAAAAATCAAACCCCCCAGACCAATAATTAGTGATAACTTGTAACCCTTCCTGAGACGCAGGCTGTGTAAATCTCCACCTGCCCTTCACAGTAAGGGGCTCTGTTAGAAAGATCAGAATTCAGATTGCTGAAGGTGTTTCTTTTAGAGGGGGGTGGAATTAAAGACAGGTAAACAGTGTTAGGTTATCCATTAGCTATAATCTCATGGGATGCCAGAACAGGCAAAGGGGTGGAATGGCTTCCTAAGTCACCAATTGTTTTTTTAAAATTCACTCTTGGGATGCGGCCATCACTGCCTGAGCCAGCACGTATGGCCGAGATGCCTTTGAGAAGGCAGTCCATGTGTTATCGGTTGACCCACAAAACCCTTAGGGAGGGAATTCCAGGATTCTCACCCAGTGACAGTCAAGGAACGATGATATATTTCCAAGTCAGGATGGTGAGTGGGTTGGAGGGGAACTTGCAGGGGTGGTGTTCCCATGTGTCTGCTGCCCCTGTTCTCTAGTTGGATGTGGCTGTGGGTTTGGAAGGTGCTGTCTGAGGGTCTTGGGTGAGTTTCTGCAGTGCATCTTGTAGGTGGTACACACTGCTGCTGCTGAGCGTCAGGGTGGTGGAGGGAGTGGGTGCTTGTGGATATGGGGGCCACTAATTAATTTCAGATAATTGCCTCAACTGACGATCGACATCCCAAAGTATTGAACTTTAAATGTTTACCCTAATGATCTGTTCACCTTTTTTCTGGAAGGAGGGGGATGGTTTTGAGGTGTAGGATGTTGGCATAGAGAACAAGATGTGGGCAGTTTGGTGGCTCAGTGGTTAGTACTGCTACCTCAGTGTCAGGGACTGGGTTCAATTCCAGCCTCGGGTGACTGTGTGGAATTTGCACATTCTCCCCGTGTCTGCGTGGGTTTCCTCCGGGTGCTCCGGTTTCCTCCCACAGTCCAGAAAGATATCCAGGTCAGGTGAATTGGCCATGCTAAATTGCCCCGTAGTGTTAGTGGCATTAGTCAGGGGTAAACATAGAGTAGGGGAATGGGTCTGGGTGGGTTACTCTTCGGAGAGTCAGTGTGGACTTTTTGGGCTGAAGGGCCTGTTTCCACACTGTAGGGAATCTAATCTAAAGACACATTCTGTTATTGGGCACCCAGTCTCCCCATCAGATACCTGAGGTAGGGTGTAGCAAATCTGCCTGCAGGGTTCAATGCGCCACTCGTAGAACCCCGGTACCCCCCCTCCCATGTAGAGCCCACAGCTTGGTGACCCCGGGCAGTGTGGAACTATGGAGCAGTCCTCTGCTTTGGGGCCTGTGTTTAATTGAACTGCATGAGGCCTGTCCTGTTCACTTCCTGTAGCCACCTTACAGTTACTGCGTAACTCTGCCAATAGCGTGTTGGCTTCTAATTATCTTGATGTTTCCAAGATGGTGGTTGCTTCTCCTGAAATCTCTATTTCTATAATTCACTGAAAAGACACTGCAGCTGATTATAAAATGTAATAAATGATGAGCGATATTAGAATGGTGTGTTGCTTGTCAGTGTGAGGATCTCAGTGGGAGATGGGAGGCTGGGATGGAATCTGGTGACTGTTGTGAGCTCTGTCCTTTAACCATTACTGTCCTCAGGACTTGGAGATGCCGGCGTTGGATTGGTGTGGATAAAGTTAAAAATCTCACAACCCTAGGTTATAGTCCAGCAGGTTTAATTGGAAGCACTAGCTTTCGGAGCGACGCTCCTTCATCAGGTGGTTGTGAAGGACACGATTTAAGACACAGAATTTATAGCAAACGTTTCAGTTACATCACACTTCTGTGTCTTAAATCGTGTTCTCCACAATCACCTGATGAAGGAGCAGCGCTCCGAAAGCTAGTGCTTCCAATTAAACCTGTTGGACTCTAACCTGGTGTTGCATGATTTTTAACTTAGTCCTCAGGACCGTTCTCTGGTTCAGGCTAAACAGAAGAAACAGCTTTAAACTCCTCAAGCCATAGTATACTCTAGGTAGGTAGTTCAGTTGTTTGTAATGTTGTGGATACAATGGTGACTGTAACACAATGTGTAATATAGTATGAAGAGGTGATAACATGGGCAGTGGGACACAAGTGCTGAGAGAGTGGGGTTTACAGCAGGATCTGGTTTGGGCGTATCATCATCACCACTCTCTTCAAGGAGTACGCACCCCCACGGAATTCTGCCCAATAAACTCCATCCTGGTACTTGCTGCGATAGTGCCCTCCTTTATACCACACTCCATTCAGGTTTGAGTGGGCACACGTGTAATACCACCAGCCTCCTTTCTGGTAGTGGGCACAGTTACCTTGGAAGGAAACAGAGAGAGAGAGCAGTGAGGATAATCCTTCATTAACCTGACTGACCATTGCACTGTAACCCCAAGGAAACTGTCCTACCTAAGTACAGATCCCGATCTCTGTCCAGGGTGGTGAACTGCTTGCCGTTGTGCCAGGATAAGGAATCTCCAGCGTTCCCATGATAATGGCCTAACCTCAGCCTGTAGAAGTCTCCCTCTGCTTCCACCCGGAAGTCGTCGTACTCTGCAAACACTCTCCTGCCTTGCCAGTCTTCCATTACGATCCGCAGCTTGTAGTTATCCTGATTGGTCAGCCAGTAGATGTTCTCCAAGCCCAGCCAGTATTCACCGTCAATGTTGCCAAAACCTTGCTACAGATAACAATCAAGGCAGTGTTTATTGATAACGTTCCCTTGTACGTGTGGGAAATACAGTGGAAAGACTATCTGCTTTGAAAGGCAAGTACGTTAAAATTGAAACAAGCGCTGGAGAAACTTTGCACGTCTGGCAGCAACTGTGGAGAGAGGGTGTTTGGTGACTCTTTGTCAGAACGCGAGCAGATGGGGAAGGATGGTCTTTACGCTGGTGATAGAGGTGAGGGGTGGGACGGTGAGGAGAATATTCTGTATTTACCACCAACACGGATGTTTGACTTTCCTGTAAACATGTCACAGGTTACTGCTTTGAGCCAGTCCCTGTGTAGAGTTGCATTCATTTTACTCTTTAATGAGTCTGCCCACTCCTGAGTGACTTGCAAGGCTCTTTCAGAGCGCGGTTAAGAATCTACCAAGGAGGGTGGATTGGTTTGTTAGGCCAGGTGGTTTGATTAATCTAACCGTGAATTTCCCTGTTGTGAGATTCCGATCCACGGTCTCTGGATTACTGTGACTGTCCGTTGCCCGTTCAGGCTTGGGCACTGGAATATCTTTGAGTCAACCTTCTCCCAAACCTGCCCACTACCTACCCCTGATCCTGACAACATAAATTCCCCCGAAAAAACCCCAGAATGCAATAGAAACTCAGCAGGTGTGGCAGCATCTGTGCAGACAGAAACAGAGTGAACGTTTTGAATCCAATGACTTGTTTCGTAAGAAGAGTCATCCAGCACAGAAACAGACCCTTCAGCCCAACCAGTCTATGCTGACCATCATCCCAAACTAAACTCGTCCCACCTTCCTGCCCCCAGCCCATATCCTTCCAGACCTTACCTGTTCATGTACATCTGAGCCTGAAATGTTAACTCTGTTTCTGTCTCCACTAGGAGAAAGTGAGGTCTGCAGATGCTGGAGATCAAAGTTGAAACTTTATTGCTGGAACAGCACAGCAGGTCAGGCAGCATCCAGGGAACAGGAGATTCGACGTTTCGGGCACAGGCCCTTCCTCAGGAATGAGCAGAGAGTGTTCAGCAGGAGAAGATAAAAGGTAGGGAGGAGGGACTTGGAGGAGGGAAGTTGGAAATGTGATAGGTGGAAAGAGGTCAAGGTGAGGGTGATAGGTCGGAGTAGGATGGAGGCGGAGAGGTCAAGAAGAAGACTGCAGGTCATTGGACTCATCCACCGCCAAACCACAACAACCCGACGGTCGGAGGAGGAGCGTCTTATCTTCCGACTGGGAACCCTCCAACCGCAGGGGATGAACTTGGACTTCACCAGTTTCTTCATCCCCCCTCCCCCCACCTTGTCTCAGCCGGATCCTTCCAGCCCGGCACCGCCTTCCTGACCTGCAGTCTTCTTCTTGACCTCTCCGCCTCCATCCTACTCCGACCTATCACCCTCACCTTGACCTCTTTCCACCTATCACATTTCCAACTTCCCTCCTCCAAGTCCCTCCTCCCTACCTTTTATCTTCTCCTGCTGAACACTCTCTGCTCATTCCTGAAGAAGGGCCTGTGCCCGAAACGTCGAATCTCCTGTTCCCTGGATGCTGCCTGACCTGCTGTGCTGTTCCAGCAATAAAGTTTCAACTTCTGTCTCTGCTGAGTTTCTCCAGTATCTTCTCTGGTGTGGGCCGGAGGTCCGAGGATAGGTGTGTAGTGCCCAGTAACTGAGGGTGCCCTTTATACTCTGGGCCCCGAAGCAGCCCAGGCCTGGGCCTGTTATGGGAAATGTATGTGTGAGGGAGGTGGACACAGACTGAGGGCGGAGTGCTAGGCAGCTGATGCCCCACCTTCACTCACCTTGTAACTCTCCCAGGTCCTGAAGAAATTGACCGAACCATCTTGCCGTCTCTGGATGACGGTCCAGCCGCTGGGACCCTCCTGCTGGTCACACCAGACCTGCATCAGGCGATTGGTGGTTGGCTTGATCAAGTAGATCCCACTGGATCGGTGACCATCTTCCAAAACCTGGAGACAATCCTTCCAGGGACCTGGTCAAAACAGAATCGCCCAGTAACCCCACAGAACCACTCCCATCTGGCCCTATCCGTATGTTATTCCGATGCTCATTCCCAGGATATTGTCCTCCTCGTCCCTGACCACAGTATGTCCATTCTGTACAACAACTTTGGGCATCGAGGGAGCAAGTGATGTCAGAAATTTGAGTCATAGAGATGTACAGCACAGACACAAACCCTTCGGTCCAACCCGTCCATGCTGACCAGATATCCCAACCTCAATCTAGTCCCACATGCCAGCACCCGGCACATATCCTTCCAAACCCTTCCTATTCAAATACCCATCCCAATGCCTCTTAAATGTTGTAATTGTACCAGCCTCCACCACTTCCTCTGGCAGCTCATTCCATACACCTACCACCCTCTATGTGAAACAGTTACCCCATAGGTCTCTTTTATATCTTTCCCCTCTCACCCTAAACCTCTCTAGTTCTGGACTCCCCGACCCCAGGGAAAAGACTTTGCCTATTTATCCTATCCATGCCCCTCATAATTTTGTAAACCTCAATAAGGTCACCCTTTAGCCTCCGACACTCCAGGGAAAACAGCCCCAGCCTGTTCAGCCTCTCCCTATAGCTCAGACCCTCCAACCCTGGCAACATCCTTGTAAATCTTTTCTGAGCCCTTTCAAGTTTCACAACATCTTTCCGATAGGAAGGAGACCAGAATTGCACACAATATTCCAACAGTGGCCTAACCAATGTCCTGTACAGCCGCAACATGACCTCCCAACTCCTGTACTCAATACTCTGACCAATAAAAGAAAGCATACCAAACGCCGCCTTCACTATCCTATCTACCTGTGACTCCACTTTCAAGGAGCTATGAACCTGCACTCCAAGGTCTCTGTGTTCAGCAGCGCTCCCTCGGACCTTACCATGAAGTGTATAAGTCCTGCTAAGACTTGCTTTCCCAAAATGTAGCACCTTGTGTTTATCTGAATTAAACTCCATCTGCCACTTCTCAGCCCATTGGCCCATCTGGTCCAGATCCTGTTGTAATCTGAGGTAACCCTCTTTGCTGTCCACTACACCTCCACCTGCAAACTTACTAACTATACCTGCTATGCTCACATCAAAATCATTTATGTAAATGACAAAAAATATGAAAATAAACCTTGTATCTATAAGCATTGCCTTCCTAATTCTGACATGTTGAGGGTGGATTAAATGGGTTAGAAGTGGAGTTAGTGTCTGTTTGAGGTAATTTGCTTTTGTGGGAGAGTTTCAAATCAGCAAACCACAACCTCCAAATGAAGGGTCACTCATTTAAAACCGATGGGGAGAAATTTCTTCAGTCAATCTGTGGAGTTCTTTGCCACTGAAAGCTGTTGAGACTGGGTCAGTGAGTACATCCAGAGAAGGCTGAGAGACAGACAGACAGATTTTTAATCAGTAAAGGAATCTAGGGTTATAGCAGACATGTCTACCTAATGATCAGGTCAGCTACTGAATAGCAGAGCAGACAATGGGCTGAATGGCCTACCTCCACCTTATGGGTAAATGCCACCTTTTTGTGCACAGCATGATCCCAGGAGTGTAAATGGCAGGGATCAGTGATTATTCAGTGTTTGGTGGTGACTGAGAGCAGAATATTAACTGGAACCTGCTGTTTTCATGTGTCCCTGATCTTTCACTTCCATCTCCGCATGAGGCAACATTTCAGTGGGAGTGCAGCCCGAGGACGATGCTATACTCCCTGTGCGCTTCCCTGCGTGGTCAGAGCTCTGGGCCAGAGGAGATGCCATTGTCAGCTCAGCTCAGCTAATCAGAGTCGAGAGTGTGGTGCTGGAAAATCACAACAGGTCAGGCAGCATCCGAGGAGCAGGAGAATCGATGTTTCAGGCATAAGCCCTTCTATCGGTAACGAGGCTTTTGTACAAAACGTCGATTCTCCTGCTCCCCGGATGCTGCCTGACCTGCTGTGCTTTACCAGCACCACCCTCTTGACTCTGATTCCAGCATCTGCAGACCTCACTTTTGCCCAGCTAATCTGACCCAGGTCAGGCTGACACACTGTCCTGGACTAACCAGTGCTGACAGGGGCTATGTTTCTCTATTCTGTGTGGCTGTGCTTTAGCTCATTAGGTCACAGTCTCGAAGAATCGTGAGGAATATAGCTGATCTCATTGTGGCCATTTCCTGCCTGACTACATTCTCTGGTCAATCAAAAATCTGTCTAACTCTGTGCTGATTATATTTAATGACCAACCTCCACTGCTGTCTGTGCAGGAGATTTCCAGACCAAAGACAAAAGCAATTCCTCCGTTTCTGTTGGGCCTGAGGGGCAACTTTTTTACACACACAGAGGGTGGTGCGTGTGTGGAATGAGCTACCAGAGGAAGTGGAGGCTGCTACAATTACAACATTTAAAAGGCATCTGGATGGGTATATGAATAGGAAGGGTTTAGAGGGATATGGGCTGAGACTGTGGTGCTGGAAAAGCACAGTAGGTCAGGGTGCATCCGAGGAGCAGGAGAATCGATGTTTTGGGCAAAAACCTTGCATCAGATTCCTGGGAGATCCCTGATGAAGGGCTTTTGCCCGAAACGCCGACCCTCCTGCTCCTCGGATTCTGTCTGACCTGCTGTACTTTTCCAGCACCACAGTCTCAACTCTAGTCTCCAGCAGCTGCAGACCTCACTTTGTCCTTTAGAGAGATGTGGGCCAAGTGCTGGCAAATGGGACTTGATGAATTGAGGATATCTGGCTGGCATGGATGAGCTGCACCGAAGGGTCTGTTCCCGTGCTGTATAGCTCTGACTCGATGACTCGGCCTTAAGTGGGAGGGAGACCTGTTACTGAGCAAGCTGTGCTGTAGTTCACATGTTTTATTGTCAGTGGTTGCTATGTTATTAGAGCTGTGGGAGCAGCTTTTGTGTTTTGTAGCAATGGTCTATTATCACAGAAAGTGAGTATGTTCATTGCTGCCCTGTGACTTGCTTCAATCTGTGGTGTGAGTGGCAGTTACTAAAAGGTCAGAGAATGTTTCCAGACCCACAGTGACCTTCGTTTAACTTCTTTCTTCTGCCTTATTTAAGATGCTTCACAACACATTCCAATCTTACTTTGATCTTCAGACATTTGTTTGGACTTTACCTGTTTTTGAAGAAAACAAGCCAGTCCCTTGAGGTGGTGTCTGAGCTGGGGGTGGAGAGTTGGGAGATGGCACTGGATTTACCCCTCTCCCTGTTGCCAGGTGGGGGGGGGCGGTGGTGGAGGGTGGAGAGAGGTTTGTCCCACTGGGATCTCGGAATTGGCTGGCCTTGGTTTTCCACCAGTCTGTGATCCCTGTGCTAAATCCAGATGTGATGAAGCAGCATTTTAACATTCACAGAGTAGGATTGAAATGGGACACGCAGGATTGGAGTTCACCATCTCCATTGGGGGAACTTGCCATGTGTCTTTAAGACAGTGTGTGCAACAGGAGCAGAGAGAAGCAAATGGAGGGGTGTGCGGAGGGGGGAGATATCAGCTCCTCCAGTCAGAGGTAGTGGCAGTGAGACGTCTGTCTGTCTGGCTTTGCCATGGTTATTTTTAGCAGGGCACATGAGAAACCAAGATTAGCTTGAAGAATATTTCCTTAGCTGTCTTGTATCTATGTTGTTTCTCTTTGTTTTCGTGTCTCTTGGAAAACGGGAATGCTTGGTGAACTGAGGCCACTCTGGACCTGATTTGGCTTCCGCTGTCCTGGGGGGACACCAGCTCATGATAAGGGAGTTATTGAGCAATCTCCATCACTGACAGAATGAGGTGAAGGATCACCCTTTCCCCCATCCCCCAAAACCACGACAGCACAATTTTTCGATGTGTTTTCCCTGCTCTTCACCCACCAGCTGCAGAACAATAGAGTCATACAACACGGAAACGCATCTTTTGGACCATTGAATGAATTGAATTGAATTTATTGTCACGTGTACTGAGGCACAGCGAAAAGCTTTGTCTTGTGAGCAACAACAGGCAGGATCACAGAGTTAAGTAGCATAAATAAGTAAATAATAGTTAAACAGCGGCAAAACCAAAACCGACTAGACTTCCCCATCTCGTCCCACCTCATTGTGAGCGGCCCATTTGCCCCTGATGTTTTCCTATTTCTGTCCATCGTGGCTGTACCTGCATCCCCTGCTTCCTTTGGCAGTTGGTTCCACGCACGAGCCACTCTCTCTCTATGAGGAAGTTGCCCCTCGTGTCCCTTTTTAAATCTTTCCCCTCCCCTTAAAGATCTGTCCCACCCTAGGGACGAGACCTTTGTTGTTAGCCTGCTTGTGTTTGAATGGATAGTTGCTATCTGGCTGACCTCGGTGTAGGATTGTGGGTGATTCAACACAAGACCGTCCCCTCTGGTGAAAGGATGGACACAGTCCCACCCCAGGCGATCTCACTGCCTCCCCTCACAGCCACAACGCTCCATCAGCCGATTGGATAATTTCATTGGGAATGAAGAATGGAGAAACAAAGGAGCCCTCAAAGTTCAAAAGCTAGAATTGGTGTATCCAATCAAAACGTAGAACGTGATTTCGGTGAAATATTAACTAAGGAGCCAGACAGTGTGCACAACATCGGGTAATGGACACACCGAGGCTATTTGGTGATTTACCCACCTCTCCATGGGGTATCCACCACCTCGAGGGCAATTAAGGATGGGCCGAGCCAGAGAAGCTAGAATAGGTAAGGAGCCTATTTCCCCCCGATGACTGGAGGCATATTATGAGTGAATTGGATGTGGTGGGGATTTTGTGTTGAATGATCGTGTCAGCTGTGACATTAGAGAGCTTGTGGAAAGTGTCCTCTCCGTGGTCAGCAGGTTCAAGGGGTGTGCCGATGGTAGACACAGGGGGCAGTATCTCCCACTGCAGCGTCCCTGAGAGGTGACTGTTTACTCACCGGCTGTCTTGGTCGTTGCCATCGGGATTGTTGTGGGAGGAGGTGACTGCTGTCTTCTCTTCAGCCTGTCCTGTGCCACGCTGTAATCCTGATCCTTCAGTATTTCGTTGCCCGAGACCAAGCTCTTGCTCCAGTTGTTGCTAGCGTTCCGAGTGTTGGGTATCACAGCCACGAGTGGTGGCTGTCCTAGTGCCTGTTGATAAACACACAAGTCCCCCCCTCCAGGGAGATCATTCCATGTACATCTGTCACATCCCTCACCTCAAACTAGTTTTTACTGATTAACCCTTGGCTGTGCCAGTGTGAGACTGGGTTCTGCATCCACACAAAGTGGTGGATGTCCAAGTCCTGAGTTGAGTTTGTGTTCACGAGCAGCAAGAGGTATCCAGAGCGTTCTTTAGATACACACTGTACTCCCTTCTCCCCAGGCTCTGAGTGAACTGCTCGCGACTGACTGTCTCTGTCTGTCACCAGCTCACAGACATACGCTACTGTCAACAATATGTTGCAGATAGCACACTGTCTAATGGTCATAATCCCAAGAATGTGATGGGGTTTGGGGAGATGGGAAGTGGTGCCGGAGGGTGAATCATGTATCACGTTTTCCGCGGCTAAACTCCCTCCCTCCAAACCTGGGAATGCAGGGAAGTGATCGATTTGAGCTTTGAGGATGGTTGTGTTCCGATCAGAGGCTCCTCTCTGTTACAGAGCCCTGTCCAGTTCAAGTCGGACTGGGTCTCTCACCTATTTCAGCCCACTTCCTTATTCCTGATGTTCCACATCTCCCAGCAACCCAACGGTGGGATGGTTTTGTAGTTTGTTCGGGGGAGGATTTGGCCGCACTTCATCCCTGACCTGAAGGTAAAGTCTCTTTTTGGAAAAAAGGCGTCAAAGTTGCAGTGATGGGGGTCAGGGTCTCTGGGTGACCCTCCCTGTGACGGGGGTCAGGGTCTCTGGGTGACGGGGTTTAGGCTCTCGGGGTGACCCTCCCTGTGACGGGGGTCAGGCTCTCGGGGTGACCCTCCCTGTGACGGGGGTCAGGCTCTCGGGGTGACCCTCCCTGTGACGGGGGTCAGGGTTTCGGGGTGATGGGGTCAGGGTCTCGGGGTGACGGGGGTCCGGGTCTCGGGGTGACCCTCCCTGTGACGGGGGTCCGGGTCTCGGGGTGACCCTCCCTGTGACGGGGGTCCGGGTCTCGGGGTGACCCCCCCGTGACATGGACAGTGTAATGGTTACCGTGGGGTTCTGCTCTGTTTTACTATCTCCCCCCCCCCCCCCCCCCCGTCCCGTCCCGTCCCGTCCCGTCCCAGCTCCTGTTTGGGACAGTGTGAGGAGTGGGGTGGGTCGTGAAACTGAGCACTTCCTACTCCCCACAGGGCGGGGGGTGTTGGGGGCGAGAGAGAGAGTGTGTGCCTGGATTGTCGAGTCGATGTGGAGGAGCGTGAAGGAGGGAAGCCGTGGTTTTACCTGGGGTTTGTGCTGCTGGTTCTGCTGGTGTTCCTGAGAGCACAGCCTGCACTGTTGTTCCAGCTGACTGATGGTTTGGCTCTGGTTGTTCAGGAGTGAGCTGAGGGCCGTGTACTTGCGCTCCAGCTCCCTGTACTTGCTCGAGAGCTTCAGTACCTGAGCCGTGACGTTCAGCACCATGTTCTCCAGTTGGGAAACCTCCAGGGAGTCGTCCTTCTTCTGAATGATCTCGTGCAGTAACTGGGTGTAGAGCTGGGTCACCCTGGTGTTCATGATGACGTTTTCCTTGCGCAGAATCTTCACCTCGTTGAGCACGTCCCCGTCCACCTCCACCATTTGTCTCAGGTCTTCGATTTGTTGCTGCTGTTCCCTCATCTCCTGGCGTATGACCTGGAGCTCACTGTGGTTGTGGGACACTGGGCTCCTGGTGTTCAGGCAGATCGGGCCTGTCAGCTGTTGCTGTGGGACAATGAAGGTGTAGGTACACCCACTGGTCCCTGGGCTCTCAGCCGAGGGCCTGGCCCCTCTGCTAGTCTCCCCTCTCTTGGCATGTTGGTGCCCGGTGCCCGGTTTTGGGGCGGCTCCTTCGGCTGTTGCTAAACCCACCAGGAACAGGAGGTTGGTGATGAACATCACTATCATTCCAGCTGGGATTGTAGGAGCTGGGAGGTTCAAAACCTGCGACACATAGAAAAACAACACATTGAAACATAGGAATATTGAAACTAGGAGCAGGAGTAGGCTGTTCTGCCATCCTATACCATCATGGCTGATCGCAACACCAAATCCCCACTTTCTCCCCATACTCCTTGAGACCTTTAAAATGTTTTTTAAACAATGTAGCCGTCTCTTTGCTGAACATTTTCAGTGACTTGGCCTCCTTCACGTTTCTGTGATGGAGAATTGCCCAATCTTTGGAAACTAGTTCAAGGCTCACGTTGTGTTGTGTTTGTGATCAGCTTTTTGTCAGCAAATGCCTTGACTGAGAGAGCTGTGGTGGAACACTGACACGTGTGGAATGAATCCAGCTAACGGCCCTGAGGGAGCAGTGAGGGGAAAATGTTTCCCATTTTATCCTGGTCATCCTCGTTTCAAGTCCAAACCATGCCCCTCCCTATCTGGTAATCTCTCCTACTCTGGCCCCATCTCAGCCGCACACACCCCCATCCCATTTCCATCACTCCTTCGCGATCGAGCCTTCAGGTAATTGAGCGATAATCTCTGGCATTTCCTCTTGCCACTTACTCCTCGTTTAAAAACTATCTCTGATTGAGCTGTCTTCACAGCGCTAGGGTCCCAGGTTCGATTCCAGCCTCGGGGCGACTGTCTGGGTGGAGTTTGCACATTCTCCCCGTGTCTGCGTGGGTTTCCTCCGGGTGCTCCGGTTTCCTCCCACAATCCAAAGATGTGCAGGTCAGGGTGGATTGGCCATGAGGAATGCAGGGTTATAGGGGATAATATGGGATACTGTTTGGAGGGTAGATGCAGTCTCAATGGGCTGAGTGGCCTCTACCTACACTGGAAGGATTTTATGGTTCTGAGTACCTCACAGTCAAGCTTGCTGTCAGTTGTTCTCCCCTGTTTGTGAAGGGCTGTTTGACTTTGTTCAACGTGCCATATATTTGATTGGGAGAGAGTGTTAAAAGGTCATTGCAACCTTAGCGGATGTTCCCAAATGATGTGAAATGACTCTTTCTGAAATTCAATGTGTTTGACTTGACATTGGCTTGTGAAGAACCAGTGGGTGGACTTTGTGAGGTGCTGCTGGGTGAACTGGTTGTTTTCGAAGTTTATAGAATGAAAGATAAACTCTGGGACCCCCCCCCCCCCCCCCCCCACTTGGGAATTTGGAGCTGATGATGCAATATCAGTCAGAATTGTCACCTCTTGATCTCTGTCCTTGCTGTAACTGGGCGAGAATTCTGAAATGTCCATCCTTAATCGCAGTGTGTTCATGTGATACACCAAGAGTTATCCCCTAGCAATTGTGATGTTTGACAAGAACTTAGGGAATAATCAAAGAGTCAGCTGGCTTGGGATAGTGACAGTGAGGTCCTGAGGTAAATCCTGGACTTGTCACATTGTCATGAGCATCAGAAATGACCAGGAGGAAACCATCTTCAACGGAGATCCCCAAATGGCTGGAGCACTGTGCCTGCCTCCTCCCTTGTTCACTGAACCCCACCCCCCACCCCACCCCCACCCCTATCCCCGAAACACAACCTGAAGACATTGTCATCACCTGAGAGAAAGAGTAAAGCTCTGAACTAATATACACTCAATATTGCCCTCCAATCCGAACAAGCAATCAGGACCAGCCTGGGGGTGGGGGGGGGAGATCTCCCATCAGGCCTGTGTTTACCTTCTGAATGATAAACCAGCCCAGCTCCCCCCACCCCCCTCCCTCACTCTCACTCAGGAACCAGGCCAGCTCCCCCCACCCTCACAGTCTTGCTCTCACTGAGGAGCCAGGCCAGCTCCTCTGAAAGAGGAAAGTAAGTATTTGCTAGTCTATCCTGACACCGTCCCGTAGTTGTCCTCTGATCAGAAATCTCAATCTTAACCCGTTGTACAAACCCACCAGGGTCTGGTTTGTCTCAGAGTGCGAGTCTGCCTTAGCAGTGGTTCCTGCGCTAGCTAACTGTAAAAATCAGCTTGATGCAAACACTGAGAATTCTCAACTCTCAATCTCAGGAAGCAATTAGGGTTTAGTCAGTGCGGTAACCTCCCTGTCAATCCATGTCTTCACATCTTTGTCTGTGAGCTCTCTCTCGATCTCTCTCTCTCTCTCTCTCTCGATCTCTCTCTCTCGATCTCTCTCTCTCTCTCTCTCTCGATCTCTCTCTCTCGATCTCTCTCTCTCGATCTCTCTCTCTCGATCTCTCTCTCTCTCTCTCGATCTCTCTCGATCTCTCGATCTCTCTCGATCTCTCTCTCTCGATCTCTCTCTCTCGATCTCTCTCTCGATCTCTCTCTCTCGATCTCTCTCTCGATCTCTCTCTCTCGATCTCTCTCTCTCGATCTCTCTCTCTCGATCTCTCTCTCTCGATCTCTCTCTCTCGATCTCTCTCTCTCGATCTCTCTCTCTCGATCTCTCTCTCTCGATCTCTCTCTCTCTCGATCTCTCTCTCTCTCGATCTCTCTCTCTCGATCTCTCTCTCGATCTCTCTCGCTCTCGATCTCTCTCGCTCTCGCTCTCTCGCTCTCTCGATCTCTCTCACACAACACCAGGTTATAGTCCAACAGGTTTAATTGGAAGCACTAGCTTTCGGAGCGCTGCTCCTTCATCAGGTGGTAGTGGAGGGCTCAATCCTAACACACAGAATTTATAACACAAATTTACCGTGTGATGTAACTGAAATTATACATTGAAAAATACCTTGAGTGTGTGTTGAGTCTTCCATCTGTTCAAATACCGTGATAGTTTCACTTCTTTCATGTGTAAATCACAAAACCTTTTTTTAAAAGTTGCATTCTCGGGTTAGCTGTTAACAATGGGTGATAGCTAGACAATATGTTGAAGGTGTTGGCCCCCTGTGTTCTCTGTCTATGACCTGATGTTTAGATTGATTCTAATCTAAAAAGTGAGATAACAGAGTTTTACATAAATTCATGCAGTTTTTGAGCAAAGTACAATGTAACCCTGCAAGTACAAATTCACCCACAAAATATATGTGTGCATGTGGGTCTTTGTCTGTGTGTGTGTGCCTGACTGGGTTCGGGGTTGTGAGTGTGAGAAAGTGTATATGTGTGTGTTGTGAGTGTTGAGTGCCTTAGGTCTGTGAGGGGGTGCGTGTGGGAGTGTGTGTCTGTAAGGGTGTGTGTGTGTGTCTGTCTGTCTGGGGTGGGGGTTGTGAGTGTGAGGGAGTGTATATGTGTGTGTTGTGAGTGTTGAGTGCCTTAAGTCTGTGAGGGGGTGCAGTGAGAGTGTGGGACTTGGGACAGCCTTTCTCCAATTACTTCAACAGAAAGGAAGCAGGCAGAGAGTACACATCTGAAATGAAGCCAGAACCTATCAGCTGGTCCCTTGGTTTTCAAAGGGAAAGGTTTTGAATGTGACCCTTCCTTTGGCAGTCTGACTATGATAAGATCAGAGCTGAGATCCAAAGCTTTTTCTGTCTCTTTCGCTCAGCCACTGACCTCCTGCAAGTTTCCAACAATTTTATTTTTAGCCTGCAGCTCTGTTCTCTGTTAAATCTGCTTTTATTACAGTCTGGAGAAAAGTCACCATTTCTAACTGCTCTGTTATTTCCATAGTCCCGTCTCAGGCAACCGGTTCCTTCTAAATACGCAGTAGCTGCATTTTTGTTTAGTCAGTGAATTTTTAGTAATTGAAATTTCCAAAAAGATCTGTAAAGCGGTCCTTATTAAACCTGTTGAAAAGGACCAGGAACATGCAGTGAGTGATGTCTGTGGGGAACATAGCTCCCTCCTTATTCACATGTAAAAGTCCTCACACAGCTTTTAATTTGTTCCTGGATTTGTCTTCCTGTGTACAGTTTGAGAGTAAATTGTTGTAAATTTCATAATTATAAATAAATTTCAATCAGTGACTTCATTCATGAGTTTTTACAGGTGTGAAAACCAAGTTCAAAACGGGCAGAGTGAAGCTTTGTCTAAATTTTACTGTCGATAAAATGTTAGAAACATTAATTCTGTTGATATTGAAGCAAAAGATGTGTTGGGAAATAAACAAGACTTTAGCTTTTATTTCCTTGGAAACACGCTAACACCTGGAATCAATACATCTACCTCCCTAATCTTATAGTCAAAACTGTTAAGGACTGGACCAAATCCCCTCCAAAGATATTCAGAAGATTGTCTAGACCCTAACTTTTTTCTCATTTTAAAGATAAGTGTAAGGTGTTGTATTCCAGATGCAATTCAATTTGTCAAACTGTTCGACTTTAAGCAAAATACACCTTATTTTTACACTACAGGTAAAATACAGATAAAATTAAAAGAGACCCGGGTTCAATTCCTGCCTCGGGCAACTGTCTGTGTAGAGTTTGCACATTCTCCCCGTGTCTGCGTGGGTTTCCTCCGGGTGCTCCGGTTTCCTCCCACAAATGTGCAGGTTAGGTGAATTGGCCATGGTAGGTGTTGGGTGAAGGGGTGAATGTAGGGGAATGAGTCTGGGTGGGTTGCTCTTCGGAGGGCCGGTGTGGACTTGTTGGGCCAAAGGGCCTGTTTCCACACCGTAAGTAATCTAATTTAAAAAGTAATCTAATCAAATTGACTAAATTGTAACTATCAAAATGTTTAAGAAAATAATATATGTATTAACAATTGCTAATTAACTCTTCCAATATAATAAAATTTCACAGATGTGCACCCTTGGCAAAGGCAAATTCAATATAACAAACTGTCTCATGTGCAATTCTAGCAGCAGGCAGAGAACCCCAGCTTTTAGCTGTAACAGAGAGAGGAATAAGAGCTCCCACATCCAGCTACAAGATACCAGCAACAGGTACTGAAAGCTAAAACTAAAAATCCTGGTTCTGTGGGAACTTGACCCCCACCCATTCAGGCTGCTTCTATTGTTCGTGTTTTTAAAAAGTCCCAAGGCCTCACAAGGTGTTTGTTATTGGCTTTCAGCAGACTGCTCGAGACCTCTGTCTCAATCTTTCTTCATTAATAAAATAGAAACCAGGACAAAATGCAATTGTTAAAGCCGTACTATTGTTACAAAGCAAACACAAAATGTTGAACTGACTGTGTTATGACAAGTTAATTACTATCCTGGTACCCATATAACTAAAAAAAAAGCGATGTCCCTTTCTCACTGAGTAATACAAGAAGTTTGTGATAAATGACTCCGATTACAAAAT
Source organism: Chiloscyllium plagiosum (assembly GCF_037043375.1). Lineage (NCBI taxonomy): Eukaryota > Metazoa > Chordata > Chondrichthyes > Orectolobiformes > Hemiscylliidae > Chiloscyllium > Chiloscyllium plagiosum. The sequence goes on from NW_028270183.1 coordinate 4,196,817, forward strand.
TTATCATCACCATTAATTCATAGTTTTTTTTTAAACCACTTTAAAGGAAGGGCTGTACTGGCAGAGAAAGGAAGACGTTGTATTGACTACACTTTGTTTAATTAAGTCACTGATTTAATTTAAATGTTCACATCAGTGACACAAATTACAAAAATGAACATTTCAAGATTGATAAATTGGGGAGGAAACTGAGCTGAGATTAAGCCAATCTACTACTCAAGACCAGATCATAGTGAGCACTTGATTTTTTTTTTCTTAGAGTTTAGGACCAGTGATTCTCAGAAAGAAATAGTTAATGTAATTTCATGTCATGTTATTAAAAGATTGCAGCCTTTCTTTACTGATCTCAGCAACTCTGCCTTTAGATAGCGCCTTTAACATAGTTAAACATCCCAAGGTGTTTCACAGAGGGGATTGATGGACAGCGATTTAACAGTGAGCTGCAAACAACTTCCAAAAACAGGGAGACAGAAAACTGCAGTTATGATGAAAAATCACTTTGAACTCCACCTTGACTCTTTCTCTCTCCCAGATGTTGACAGACTTGCTGAGGTTCTCCAGCATCTGCAACACATTGACTTTTCAACTCCAGGCCAATGCGCTTACCTTTTGTCATCGGGGAAACGTTAGAAACTGTTGATAAATAAGTATCGGCAGGTACCCTGGAAGATTCAAGGTGATCAGACAGCATCACCAAGAAATATTGTTGAACCAATCTGTTGGAGTTCTTTAAGGAAATGACATGCTGAGGATGAAGGGAAACCAGTGGATGTAGCACCTCTTAGACTTTCAGAAGTGCCACATGAGAGGTCATTTTGGGAAATCACAGCTTGTGCTGTAGGGGTGGCACATTGGTAAGGATGGAAGATTAACTGCCGAACAGCAACAGCCATCAAAAGGTGGGTCTCGGCTAGGCAGGATGTCCTGAGTGGTGTGCTCCAGGGGCCAGTGCTGGGACCTCAGCTGTCCACGTTCATGTGAATGATTTGACTGAAGGGATGGAAAGTATGCTGGCTGCATTTGCTGATGACACAAAGGTACATAGAAAAGTACATCGCAAAGAGAATATAAGGAAACTACAAAGGGATCTAGATAGTCAAGTATGCAAACCAGCTCTGTTCTGGAGTCTGTTTGCAAGTCATTTTGTATGTAACTCCAGATAACATAACCATTCATATGAGCATTTCCTGTATTTATATCAGATCTTTATAATTCCAGCCCTGCACTGGATTGTGTTTGTAAGTCGAGGCACCCTTGTACAATGTGGGAAATGTGAACTCAGGAGAAAGTGAGGACTGCAGATGCAGAGTATGGTGCTGGCAAAGCACAGCAGGTCAGGCAGCAGCTCTTTGGGAAAGTGAAACGGCTCATTTTGGCAGGAGGAATTTTTTTTTAAAAATGCAAGTTGCCTGAACAGTGAGAGTGTGTAGAAATATCTAAATCTCATCGTTCATGAATTGCAATAGGTTGATGTTCAGCTGCAGCAAGTAATTAACAAACTAATGGGATATTATTGTTGATTGTGAGAGGAGTTGAATAGATAATAAATTAGTTGAGAACCACATCTTGAGTTCTGAGAACCGTCTCAGTCCCCTTCGTTAAAGAAAATGTTAAAGTGTTGGGAGGAGGTCAGAGAAAGTTGATCAGACTAATGCTGGCAATGTCAAGGTTAGAGTGGTGCTGGAAAACACAGCAGATCAGGCAGCATCCGAGGAGCAGGAAAATCAATGTTTCGGGCAAAAGCCCTTCATCAGGACCTTTGGGCTCCTGCCCAAAATGTCGATTTTCATGCTCCTCGGATGCTCCCTGACCTGCTGTGCTTTTCCAGCACCACTCTGATCTCCAGCATCTGCAGTCCTCCCTTTCACCTAATGTTGGCAATAGGCATTTTGTTTTATGGGGAAAAGGCTAAGTCCCGCTTCCTCTGGAGTTTACATAAGAATCCAAGCTGACTGGATTGAAACCTACAAGAGCCCAGGGGGTCTTGACCGAGTTGGGAGGATGGTTCAGTTTGTGGGAGAATCTCAGACTTGGGTCACAGTTTGAAAATAAAGGCTCACCTATTTGAAGCAGAGGTGAGGGGAAATGGTTTTTCTCACAGAGTGAGTCTCTGGAATTCTCCTTCCACCATGTTTTGAGGAACTGAGGCCTTGACCCTGTTTCTTAAAGGTTCGATTCCCGATCAGCAAAGGGAGGGTGAGAGGTCGTTGTGGGCGATTGGAAATACAGAGTAATCGGATCATGACCTGGTTGAAAAGGGGAGCAGGCCGGACGGTGTAAATCTTCATATCTTTGTGTGTGATTGTTGCTGGAGGTTTTCCCGTTAAGGAGATGAGAGATTGGCCTGCCATTGTTTCCTGGTAGTGTCTGAGGGAGGGGTATTGCTGAGCGGCTTGGGGTGACATGGGAATTATTAACAATTCTCAGATCACTGGGACCATTAACCCACCTGAATAGCGGAATCCTTTCACTTGTCTGATTTCTTAAGAGATGTGGGTGTGTCTTTGTCTCCCAGTGGGTCAGTACACTATATAGAATCCTGAGAGAAAACTTGTTTAACTTTCTTGGCAAAACCTGAGAAGTCGCATTTAACAAAAGCGATGTATTTCACTGGAGTATTGTAAGATAACAAAAAGTCCTTACCTGTAAGCAGACTTGAGCTTCCCAATAGCTGGATATCTGACTGTATCTAATATTCTCAACTTCAGATCACAAGGGAAATGTCCAGTGAGGAACATGCTCCTGTACCTTTAATTCCTATGGATCAGAGTTAATCAGGATTCCCTCTGTGCTCTTGTTCAACAGCCTTATGTTCACAATCTTCCCGGTCGGAGGAGTGTTGTCAGTCATTCCACCTTGTGCTGCTGTCTCTGTCTGTCTGTCTGTGTGTGTTTGACAGGGCAGTGGGGAAAGGCAGCTGCAGTTCAGCTCTGCCCTGTCTCTCACCGACTTTATCAGAATCAGCAGCCAGTCTCCTTGTGCCTTTCCGCCCTATCGGAGTTTGGCCTGTCAAGCTGATAACTGATGTTTCTCCACTGCGCCAGGCTCCTCCCAGACACAGTAAACTGTCGATCAGCATCGACCTGGGAGTGATCCTGTCATCTCCCAGCCTCTTGTCTTTTCCAACGGGACTGGCATTATTTTAGTTCGAGCTGGGCACTTCTCAAACTAAATGAGTTGAGATCTGTCTCCTGTGTGAAACCAGCATGAAACTAAAAGTGCTCTGTGTGTGTGTGTGTTTTTGTGAACGAAGTGGAGCTGGGGGTGTGGTACACAACAGTCATGTCAATAAAACAGTCTTAAAATAACCCCACTTCGAGAAGAATAGTCAGCTCATGTGAGAGTTGGTGGAGTGACTGGGAGACTCCTGATTTCTCTCTCTCTCAGCATGGTGTCAAACTTGGTGCCTGCTGAGAGACTCTTTGTTCCCAGGCAGTGAATGGGGAGGTGGTGGGGAATTAAAATAAACTCCTGCCCTGATTGTTTTATGGTTGGGGAGTTTATGTCACTGCAAGCTGCCACAAACAAGTGATGACAATGTCTCTGTCGCTCTGATGTTGGTTGAGGGATAGATATTGGCCAGGTCCCTGGGAAATCCTTTGCAGTTATGTTTAAATTGTGCAGTGGGAACCTTTTACACCAACCTGAAAAACCCAGACAGGATCTCCATTTAATGACTAGATCAGAAGACCAGGCCTAAACCAGTGTGGCACCCCCTCAGTGTACCTCTGCTGATGTTGGCCTGGATTTTGTACTGCAGTTCCTGAAGTGAGTGTTGACCGTCTTTCCCTGAAGTGGGAATACTGTCTGCAATCACCAGGTGGTTGAGGAAGTGAGGAACCAGTTTAAAGCAGTCATGGTGCTGCTGACAGTCACAGCAAAATCACTGAATGTGGATCTGTTACTGTGTAAGGATCAGTGGCTGAACCAGACGGATGTTCTCAGGTCAGTGATGTTAGCTGGACTGGACTAACATTTTAAAACTGGCCTGAGCACCCCAGGGCTGAAAGCAAGCTGAAGTCCAGGTGGTGCTGTGGTCAGGGTAAGGGGGCTGTGTCTCACTGTTCCTGCTCCCTGTAACCCTGGGTGAGCCACTGCCTTCAGGAGAAGGTGGAAGTGGGAACTGGGAAAGCGAAAGGCATTTGTAGGACAAGTGAGGTTACTTGGCTTTCCAAACAAATCTGCAGAGATGAGTCAACAGTGATTAAAATGGATGTGAGAGCAGATGTTAAATATACATTCAGGTCAATGGCCTCAATATCCAAACAATGGCTCACTAAATTCTGTGGTTTTGCAGCACTGAGCTTGGGTTTATTTACTGAGCTGACGGATTTACTGATTGTGAGCGCTTCCAGAGCTGCTGGTGAGTTTTCAGGAGGGTCTCAGACTACCCAGGAACTCGGCAGGAATGTTTGGTTAAAATTTTGGTCCAATGCCTTGGTTTGTGATGTAACTGTGAGGTACTGGATATTAAGGTCTGGTGTTGCCTTTATAAATCTCTCGAGGACACTTTCCTCCTTTTCAGACCCTCCGATCTGCCCAAGCCCTAATATCTCCTTGCATGGTTCAGTGTCATCTTTTATTTTATAATGTTCTTATGAAGCTTCTAGAATATTTCATCATCTGTGGAGTCAGTATATAACCGTCAGTTGCTTTTCATTGTTCACTGTATCATCAGTTTTCACTTTTGTGTTTGAAATTGAGACATGGAGAGTTTGTTTTTGCTGTTCTTGGTACAGTCTCCCAGCGACACATTCGGTCTAATGCGCGTACACCCTCACACTTAGCCACTCTTGCGTGCACACTCGCACCCTCTCTCTCACTCACTCATACACATACATTTACTCACTTACACACGTACACTTGTCTGCACACGCTCTCGCCCACACTTGTTCCTGCTAACACACTCCCCCACACACTCACTTGATCTCGCACACCCGTACCCATACACCCCATTCCAACTTGAATTCCTGACTGAGATCCAAACTTGCACCACCCCTCTGCTGGAAGGGGTGACTCCATTTATAGTTCCGATCCAGTTAGCTGCTGGGTAAAATGTCCAGCCAGGACAGGCTGAGGGACTGACCTGCATCCATCCCCGATAAGTCAGTCCATCGACTGGGGCCTCGAATACGTATCTCTGCCCTCCCATCACTCTTTGAGGTGACCCTGGTAGTACCATGTTGAGTAGGTGCTTGCTACACCACCTTGATTATTATGGTGACTATCTTCAAAAGTACTTCATTGACGTTACAGCATATTGGGATGTCCTGAGGTTGTGAAAGGTGCTACATAAATGCAATTATTTAATCTGTTGACAATGACAAGCGCAAGTATGGAGTATTTCTAATGGGGCTCTCCCCCTCTCCCAGCTGGCTGGAGCATTGCTCTGTGTTGGAGCAGATGGATTATGTTGAGAGGCTGAGCAGGAGGTAGACTGACAGGAAATGACAAGGCCCTTCCAACAGCTCAGCTCAGTGACTGTTACCTACCACGGTGAATGTTTGCAGGTCAGGAGCTTCTCCCCCCGCCCCAGGAGCAGCACTGAGAAGTGTTAAACATTTCCACAGGAATATTTACCCAATGTTGCTGTCGATTAGATAGAGGATTCACTGGCTGCTTGTGTCACTTTGACCTGGTGTTTTGTACGAGTTTCCAAAACTATCTGAATTCACTTTTGATCTTGTACCTTCAAAACATTCAAAACTGTCTCCTTTCCAAGTTCCTTTTTAATTGAAATGTGGTTCTGTGTGGTTATAAAATGAAACCATTGCAATAACATGGTGTTGATTTTGTTTCAGAGACTCAGTGGGGTAAGGTATGTACCGGGCAGGCTGGGAGGGAGTTGTCGAGCTCTGGAGCTGTGGTTTACTAAGGAAGTTGAATCTCTTGTCAAGAGGAAGAAGAAGGTTTATGTTAGGATGAGATATGATGGCTCAGTTAGGGTGCTTCAGAGTTACAAGTTAGCCAGGAAAGACTGAAAGAGAGAGTGAAGAGGAGCCAGCAGGGGACATGAGAAGTCACATGGCATGGGGTGGAGGGTGATTTAGGTTTGGATCAGAAATTGGCCAGCTGAAAGAAGACAGAGAGGGTGGTGGTTGATGGGAAATATTGATCCTGGAGTTCAGTTACTAGTGGTGTATCGCAAGGATCTGTTTTGGGGCTACTGCTGTTTGTCATTTTTATAAATGACCTGGATGAGGGCATGGAAGGATAGGTTAGTAAATTTGCGGATGACACTAAGGTTGGTAGAGTTGTAGATAATGCTGAAGCATATTGCAGGTTACAGAGGGACATAAGCTGCAGAGCTGGGCTGAGAGGTGGCAAATTGAATTTAATGTGGAAAAATGTGAGGGGATTCACTTTGGAAGGAGTAACAGGAATGCAGAGTACTGGGCAGTGTAGATGAGCAGAGAGATCTGTGTCCAGGAACACAGATCCTTGAAAGTTGCTGTCCAGGTTGATAGGGTTGTTAAGAAGGCATACAGTGTGTTAGCTTTTATTGGTAAAGGGATTGCGTTTCGGAGCCATGAGGTCATGCTGCAGCTGTACAAAACTCTGATGTGGCTGCACCTGGAGTATTTAGTACAGTTCTGGTCACTGTATTATACGAAGGATGTGGAAGCTTTGGAAAGGGTGCAGAGCAGATTTACTAGGATGTTGCCTGGTATGAAGGGAAGGTCTTATGAGGAAAGGCTGAGGGACTTGAGGCTGTTTTCATTAGAGGGTAGAAGGTTGAGAGGTGACTTAATTGAGACTTATAAGATGATCAGAGGGTTAGATAGGTGGACAGTGAGAGCCTTTTTCCTCGGATGGTGATGGCTAGCACAGGGGACATAGCTTTAAACTGTGAGGTGATAGATATAGGACAGAGGTTAGAGGTAGTAGGGGCGTGGTATGCACTGCCTGCAACAGTAGTAGACTCGCCAACTTTAGGGGTATTTGATTGGGCATTGGATAGGCAGATGGGCGAGAATGGAATGGTGTAAGATAGATGGGCTTCAGATTGGTTTCACAGGTCAGCACAACATCGAGGTTGAAGGGTGTGTACTGCGCTGGAATGTTCTATCGAGGTAACACAGCATTACTAGGTTAATAACCCAGAGAATCAAAACTAATGGTCTCGAGAGCAGAACTCCAACTAGGGAGATTTCAAATGAATGGATAAATCTGAAATAAAATGTTAATCCTATTAATAGTAATGAAGCTGCCAGATTTTACAGAAATCTTCATTTGCTGAGCCTGTCTCAGAGGAACATTCCTGGTCTGGCTAACGTCATGTACACAGTTTCACAATGTGATTAACTCTTAAATGTTCTCCGATGTAGCTGAGCGAGTTCCTCCATTTGATCCAACCCTTACAGAATGAATAATTGAAGGTGTACCTACACAGGCTCACCAGCATCTGCCCAAGGAGAATTGAAAATGTTCAAGGATCCCTGTAGTTTTCAGGTTGAGGATCCAGTCCACACTCCAGCCTGCCGTTTCAGGCGGGTTTTGGACGGGTGGGGGCAGGGTTCCAGAATTAATTTGTTCAAATTGGTCGACATGGACGGGTTGGACCAAAGGGTCTGTTTCCATGCTGTACATCTCTACGACTCTAAATGGTGATCCAACACTGAAAGAATTTTTTAAAAATCATTCGGGGTGTCGCTGGCTAGGCAGAGGGCAGTTCAGAGTCAACCACATTGCTGAGGGTCTGGAGTCACGTGTAGGCCAGACCAGGTGAGGGTGAAGTTTCCTTCCCTGAAGGATATTAGTGAACCAGATGGGGTTTTTCCAACAACCAACGATGGTTTCCCAGTCATCATTCGATCCTTAGTCCCAGATATTTATTGAATTCCATTCCCACAGTTGCTGAGTTGGGATTTGACCCCAGGTCCCCAGACTTCTTGCCTCGCTGGGTCTGTGTATTAACAACCCAGCGATAATCCCACCTCCCCATTTGCAGCAAATCAAAAGAGAGTGTCGGTTGGGGGGGAGCCGCTTTTCTGAAGAGGGTGTACGTTTACCGGACAGACTGAAGGAGTTTTACTGAGTGACATGATGTTACACCAGACACTGTCTGTGTGAAATATTCCTGTAGCATCCTCCACAAGCTCTGCATTGTTTACAATGAAGTTCTTTCTAAGAAGAGTAACCTCTGTAAACTAAGATTCAAGGCTCCCAATCTGTGCACAGCAAGATCCCATGTACAAAGGGTCAATGACCTGGTTGATATACTTTAGTGATGGTGGGTGAGGAGACATTTGTGATGCAAGAGCTTAATGTCCCTCACCTTTTAGTGAAATGGGACAACCAACTAAAGGTTTGTATTTCAGAAGGAAGCCTCAGGTTCGGGTGTCTCTGACCCTGGCGCCTCTTGTCTCTGGCAGGGATTTACTTGTCTGACCTTACCTACATCGACGCTGCGTTTCCACCATCAACAGGAAACCTGCAGAAGCAGCATTGCTGTGACCTGACCAAAAACGTTCTCCGTCTCATCTTGGATTTGCAGCAGTTCTGTGAATACGGTAATAGCCTCTGACTGTCGTCTTTCAATGTGTTAGTGTCGGTGTTGGACTGGGCTGGACAAGGTCAGAAGTCACCCAATCCCAGGTTATAGTCCAACAGGTTTATTTGAATCACAAGCTTCCGGAGCGCTGCCCCGTGGTCACTTCACCTGATGAAGGAGCAGCGCTCCGAAAGCCTGTGATTTCATGTTAACCTGTTGGACTGTGTAACCCGTGTCATGTGACTTCTGACTTTGTCACCTTTTGGATAAACTGAGATTGTGGCTGTTTTGAACCTTTCTCAATAAAGTCCACATGCTGGTGCAGAGGGGATCCCTTCATAGAACGGGGCACATCTGATTTAGGAGAGGTAGCCGAGGTATTTGACAACGTGCAGTATCTACCAGTGATCAAAAATAGGCCATTCAGCCCATCAAATCTGCCGTCCTATTCCGAGATCACAGCTGGGTCTGATAGTCTTCTCTTTCCTACCTTTTTCCCCATTACCCTGGATTCCTTTGCTGGTTAAAACTATCCATCTCCGCCTTGAATATCCTTAATGACCTAGACAGACTAAGGGAGTTTTACTGAGAGACATGATGTCTGTGTGAAATGAAGAAATGTTTCTGTAGTGTCCTCCACAAACTCTGGATTGCCTGAGAATGACGTTGTTTCTAAGAAGAACTCTACCGTAAAGAATTCCACAGATTGACTTGTTTCTGAGACCAGAAACGTCCTCTCCATTTCTATAGTAACTCCTTGTTCTGAGATTATTCTGCTTGTCCTGGACTCTCCCACAAGGGGAAAACAACCTACCCTGGCAGGCTGCTGGCAATCTTATGTTTTAATAAGGTTTCCGGTGTGTAAAAGCTTCACGTTAGGGAAGCAGGTTGGGATTTTCCCCACAGCTTTTCCGGAGGTGAGCGTTCAATCCCAGATTTATTAATTGAGTTTAAATTGCACCAGCTGCCCTGCTGGTATTTGAACCCAGGGTCTCTGAGTGTCTCACTAGTGACATTGCCTCTGCTCCAGGGCAGAGTGTCTACTTGAATGGGCCTGGTGGCGGTGATGATGAGTGAGACACTCTATTCACACTGTGATTTGCCAATTTCATCAAAATAATGAACAAATTGCTGGCAACGTCCAGTGGATTCATTGATACCTCAAGGGAGAGTGTTAATGTGTGCGCGCCTGTGTCTGTGTGCGCGTGTGCCTGTGTCTGTGTGTGCGTGTGCCTGTCTGTGTGCGCGTGTGCCTGTGTCTGTGTCTCTGTGCGTGTCTCTCAAATGCTGACGTGTTTTCTCCTCCCATTCCCACCTGGCTGGTTTTCAGACCTCCCGACATTGCCTCATGTGCAGAAATACCTGAATTCCCAGACCTACATCGAGGAGCTGCAGGGATTCGTGGAGCAGGACAACTACAGGTTAGTTCTGTACTCAGCTGTGCTTTCACTGAAGATGTTATCCAAAAGGACAGCCAATACGTTTCCTAAACCAGGAATGAGATAGAACCTAGCAGGCAGGAAAATGCTGGCTGTGTTTCAGAACGTTCCATCACCTCAACCGGATTACAGGGGGAACTGGGAAGTGGGTTTTGTTCATAAAGAAATAACGTAAAGGCGGCACGGGTTCGATTCCAGCCTCAGGGGACTGCCTGTGTGGAGTTTGTACATTCTCCCCGTATCTGTGTGGGTTTCCTCCGGGTGCTCCGGTTTCCTCCCACAGTCCAAAAATGTGCAGGTTAGGGTGGATTGGCCTTGGGAAATTGCCCCATGGTGTTCAGGGATGTGCAGGTTAGGGTGAATTGGCCTTGGGAAATTGCCCCGTGGTGTTCAGGGATGTGCAGGTTAGGGTGAATTGGCCTTGGGAAATTGCCCCATGGTGTTCAGGGATGTGCAGGTTAGGGTGGGTTAGCCACGGAAATGCAGGGTTACAGGGTGGGGGGTGGGTCCTGCTGGGATGCTGTTTGGAGGGTCGGTGCCAAATGGCCTCATTCCACACTGTAGGCATTGTGATTCCGAGATGATGTGGAGAGGCTGAGTGAGGATGCCAGAGGTTGGGGCGTGTGAATGTGTTAATCGAGAAATTTGGAGTGGATTGAGGTAGCTTCACTCAGCCTCAACGTACAGTTAGATGCAGAGTTCCATTTGTATCCACCTGCTCACAGTGACTGACTGAAGGTTGAATAATTTCCAGATTAATCCGTTATTTTCACTGAATAAACCCTGAAAGTTTTTATGTTGTGACATCTTTCTACAGATTGTCTCTGATGATTGAACCTGCATCATGTGCTCAGCAATGTGTCTCCTCAAGGCAATCTCAAGGTGAATGACTTTTTTAAAAATCCTGCTATAAACCTTATTCACAAATGGGCAATTCTCAGGGGCTGAAGCTGATTGAGAGATGGTGTGTAGTGGTTCTGGGGACACCTAGTGGAATTTAAATTCAGTTCATCAATCTGGACTAGCCTCCATGATGGTGACCCTGATAACCATTATTGTATGATTTGATTTGTTATTGTCACCTATACAGAGATACAGTGAAAAGTATTGTTTTCCATACTAACCAGACAAATTATAACTTGCATAAGTGTGGCACGGTGGCTCAGTGGTTAGCACTGCTGCCTTACAGCACCAGGATCCCAGGTTTGATTCCAGCCTCGGGTGACTGTCTGTGTGGAGTTTGCACATTCTCCCCATAGTCCAAAGATTTGCAGGTCAGGTGGGTTGGCCATGCTAAATTGCCCATAGTGTTAGGTGCATTAGTCAGAGGGAAATGGGTCTGGGTCAGTGTGGACTTGTTGGGCTGAAGGGCCTGTTTCCACACTGTAGGGAATCTAATCTAATAAGTACGTCAGGGTAATAGACCAGAATATGGTGCTACAGCTACAGAGCAGATCCAGAGAAAGCTCAAACCTATGAGAGATCAGTCATAATTCTGATAACAATGGGGAAGAAACTGTTCACAAATATGTTGATCCATGTTTTTCAACTTTTGCATCTGCTGTCCAATGGAAAGGGAGTGGAAGAGTATAACTGAGGAGGGAGGACTCTTTGATTTTGTTGGCTGCTTTCTTAAGGCAACGTGAGTGTAGACTGAGTCAATGGAGGAAGGCTGGTTTTCATGATGACCTGGGCTGTGTTCACAAGTCTTTAACCATGGAACAGTCTGTAAAGGATTCTGGGTTTTTCCTCAGGCTCCCTCTCCCCCAGTGAGGATACTGAAAGCTCTTACGGTGATGCCTCAGTCACGTGTCTGTGCTTGACGCGGGGACATCGAAGGTGGCGCAGTGTTGATTACAAGTGAGTGGTGACCTGTTTTAAAAAAAATTCTCAAGGTCAGGTTCGTAGGAGAGTAGTCTGACACAGAACAAACGACCAAGAGGCGAGTCTGCTAGAATATGGGCATTTTATTCCCCGCAGCGTCGCCACAACGGGTCTGGCTTATACTCACTCTACATGTTACCGGAACTGGGAGCCGTCAGTTCTCGTAGAGCGGTTGCCAACAACCCACGCTCGGCGGTTAAACGTAACCCCGGAGCAGACTCACCGAACTGGAGACTTTTCCAGCTGATATACTCTTTTCCAGATATAAACATTCATGTGAACAGCAGAGCAAGGCTAAAAAACACATTCCATTCTGGTTACATACAGATAAGAAGATTCACACGGGGAGGTGTGTAATAAGATTCACACGGGACTAAGCAACACCTCCATTCCGGTTAGATTCACACATGTATTGGGACATAATTTTTAACCGTTTCACCACATTCCACTGCTTGGCCCAATACATGTGTTACATTATGATTCACACATGTATTGGGACATAATTTTACACCACATGACCTCAGTCGGGTATCTGTTTGTAATCTCCTCTTTGACTCCCTCTTTAACTGAGACACTGCTGGATTGTGCCAGTGGGCTGTTAGAGGTCAGTCATACATCCCCATCGCTCTAACACAGCCATTCTCCTGTCTGGGGGGTCTCCTCCCTGGAACAAGACCAATACTGACCCTGGATACCTCTTGAACACGCAACCACGATCTGTCTCAGGGTACTTTAATGACTGTGTAACATGGTAACGCTTTGGGGCATGGTTCTGTTTTCCTTATTGGGAGACAGTGAACAGGTACCAGCAGTGTTCAGTCCCACTTGCTTTCCACACACTGGGTCAGGAGCTGGTGGGAGTGAGACAGGGGCAGAGCTCTTGTTGGGTGGAATTGGTGGCTAGGAGAGGGGGTATAGGCCTGTGGAGAGTGAGCACATTGACTCCTATCGTCAGTGTCTGTGACATTTGGGAAGTGCCACTTGAAAAGCAGATGCTGGGAGAGGTCAGCCCATTGACCTGAGCCAAGGTGAGCCAAGCTAATAGTCAGAACGTTCTGAGAGAGTAGTTATTGTTTGATCTTCAGTTGGCCGTCTCTGGGATTTGCAGGAGCATTGGTGATTGAAGGGGCCTGTGGGTTTGGATCCACATGATTGGAGAGAAGGGTGAGGGGATGGTTTTGGGTTACAGATTGAAGGCACTTAATCTGCAGCACTGTTTCTCTCTCTGCCTCCCCACCCCACCCCCCCACCATCTACTATTGGATATTGGCAGAGCTGGACGGACCAATGCCAGCACCCAGAGGAGTGCCACCTTCCCTGGCTCGTTGCCTCGGTATCTCCTGGACGACAGTGAGATGGAAGGTGATTTGTTGTGGGTGAAGCAGACAAAGGGTGAGTCTACCCATGAGCGCTCTCCAGGTCAAACACCGCCCACCAGCAGAAACGGCACCTTTTACCACCCAATGGGATTTGGTCTCTTTCTGATACTTGGGGTTTGGCTTTGGTACCCCTGTGGGGGGGGAACGGATACCCCTGTGGGGGGGGAAACGGGTGCCCCTGTGGGGGGGGGGAAACGGGTACCCCTGTGGGGGGGGAGCGGGTACCCCTGTGGGGGGGGGGAAACGGGTACGCCTGTGGGGGAGGTGTTGTTGTGAGCTGCTGTTGGGGTTCTCTGACACAACACCAATGGTGGGTGGTCCTTTACCTGCTCACCATTCTCTCTCTGGTGGTCAATGTGGCTCCTCGAAGGTTCGGCCTTTGAGGCCGTGAGAAGATTTTTAAGAATCCCTGCCGTGTAAACACTTCTTTCAAGATGCTCAGCAGAACGCTGTTAACTTTCTGGGTTCTCTTGGTCTGCAACATGGAGATGGGGGAGGGGGTCACACCAGGAGACAGTTTGAGAAACCCTATTTAGATCTGAGCAATCTCTCCACGTCCCAAAGCCAATGAGGTGCAGGCGCTGTTGTAGCTCAGGAAATGCAGCAGCCAGTGTACGCACAGCAAGATCCAGGGTGGACTGTCTGCTCAGTTGCTGTTGGTTGAGGAAGAAATGTTTAGCAGGACCCCAGGGAGAGATCTCCTCTCCTGCTCCTCTCAAATCTGTGACCACAACCTTAGTTTAACATCTCACCTGAAGGATCATTCCCCCTGACCCTGTAGAGCCCAGCTGAGCTGCCCTGGGGTTGGGGATGGAAGGGACTGGGGTTTGATTCATGTAATGTGCTCCAGGCTTTTGAACTTGTTCCTGTAACCTCCTGATGTGGGGTGTGGGGGTCTGTGATTTTTATTTTTGGTTGTTGGCCATTATCACTTTCAGATGGTCTCGGACATTATCACATTGTGGGATCTTGCTGTCCACTGTTGTGGCAAGGTGGTGAACCCCACTGTTAATTAAACCGAACCCCCAGAAAAGCTCAGCTCACCTCGTAATCTGTTAAAGTATGAATAAAGGAGAGCTCTCAAATTCCACTACTTAAAGAAAAATATTAATTTATTCTTTAACTCTAAAAGGTGATCATTAAACAACAACAATTCACAAATCTAATCCCCCCTTTCTCTTAGCTGCTTACTATCTACCTCCAACTCTGTACCAATATACTGTTCCAATAAAAACTTATTAAAATAACATCAGCTTAATTTCAAATCATTCAGTGTCTGCCTTCCTCTGGCTGACGATCTCCCTGGGTCGAAGGCTTTCTTTTCAGTGTGAATATGTTTCATATGAAAAAAGTACCTTTGATACAGAGGTTCTGTCTGTCTGTCTGTCTCACTCTCTCATTCATTTATTGGCAGTTGCTCTGTCTGACTTTCAAACTGCCTGCCTTTCTTAATGCTCCTAAAATCTGATCATCTTATTGGTTCGATGATGGCAAAACAATAAATTCGCACTCAATTGGGTTTTAGTATCCTGGGGCATAATTTAAACTGGCTAAATTTGAATTGTTGTCAACAGCAACCAATTCAGGTATCCATTTCACAGCCAGATGTTACATATTTTCAATTTTCCAGTACACTCTGAGACTGCTAGCTAGTCATATGACAGGTGCTTGTAAGCTCTCAGTGCAGAACAGCATTCTCTCTTAAAGGTACAGTACATGCCTTAAACTTCATAACACCACAAACACCTGCTACCTTTCTCTCCAAGTCCAGTGCCTTCAGTGGCTACACATTCTGATGCTGTATAGCAGACTCTGGTTTCTGTGTCCCCGCATCCTTCACCAAGAACCCAACGATGTTTGTCAGCCCCACAGCAGCAGAGTATCTACATTTCACCCACAGAGTTTTCATGCCTCATCACTTGCCTGGACCTCATGGAGTCTACCTGCTCACTAACTGGGCCAGAGTTTGGGGCAATGTGAGGGGATTGTGGAGGCAATTGGTTGGGGTTTCATGGATTCATTTTAATTTCTTGTTCCCAGCCCCTCAGGCAGAAAGCTGTGACGTTCGAGAGAGAAACCCGTGTTCATCTTTTGAACGGTGAGCAACTTAACTCAAAGTTAAACTCTCTTTAAGCAAAGCAAAGTGAATATTTGGACTGCCCCCTGCCCATGCATGGAGAGATGAACACAAGCCAGATGCAAACTACCAGGAGTGTGGGAGGGTGAGGGGGTAATCTCACAGACAGGTGCATGTTTAATGGTGTAGGAGGAGATCGATCTGCCCATCCTGTCTATGTCATCTCTCCAAAAGATTTTCTTGGTGCCATTCTCCTGTTAAACTTCAATATCATCACTGTCCAGGTAACAACTGAACTCCCTTCTCAATATCTCGACTGAACCAGTCTTGACCCCACTCTCGGGCAGCATATTCTCGACCCAACTCACTTGCGTCGTGGCTAGGTTGGTTTTGGTCATGTTGTGTTTGCTGCTTTTGCATATCATTTTAAATCTCTTGTTCTCAAACTTTTTAAGAGTGGGACCAGCTTCTCCTGATCTACTCTATCCAACTGTCCCTCATACTTCTGAAAACTCTCAATCAAATCTCTGACTGACTGCCTCCTCTCTCCCAGGTGAGCAGTCCCGACCCCTCTGTCCCCACCGCGGAAGTTTAATATCCCTGGAAATCTCTGCTGCACCTTCTCCAATGGGTTTGGATCCTTTCTGGACGTTGTGGACATAATACACCAGCTGAGGTCTAACACACGCCTTGTACAAGGTCCACATCACCTCTCTGCACTCCTACTCTCTGTCCTTTTAATAAAACCGGGGACGTTGTCCACTTTATTCATATCTCTGTCTGCACTGTCCTCCTACCTTCAGTTATCCACATCCAACTCCCTCTGCTGCTGAGTGTGAAACGCTCTGAAAGGAAATCAATACTAAATCAATAATGGAAATGTTTTAAATGTTCGGGTTTACTCTCTGAGTGGTAGTAGGGTCATGGGGCTGAGGCAGCTGGTTACAAATCCCTGCTGTTCCTGTGAGCTCCCCCCCCCCCCACTGTGCAGGCGTTGATTGGGACTTGTTTTATTCTGTTTCCATAGTAACACTGGGTTTTACTGCTCCCTGGGCCGTGTGACAACGTCAATGTGGAACCCCCTCAGGAACCTGCCGAGGTACGTACCCCCCACCTCACCCAACCCTGTGAGGCAGCTGCTGCACCGTCCGGTACTGAAACGACCCCCTCCCCTATCTCGCACCTCGTCAGGTACTGAAACCCCCCCCCATCTCACACACCATCAGGTACTGAAACACCCCCCACCCCCTCTCACACACATCGTCAGGTACTGAACCCCCCCCCCACCCATCTCACACATCGTCAGGTACTGAAACACCCCCCCCCCCCCCCCCCCCCCCACCCCCTCACACACACACCATCAGGTACTGAAACACACCCCACCCCCTCTCTCTCACTGTCAGGTACTGAAACCCCCCCTCCCCCCACCCCCTCGCAGACACTGTCAGGTACTGAAACCCCCCCCCCTCCCCCCACCCCCTCGCAGACACTGTCAGGTACTGAAACCCCCCCTCCCCCCACCCCCTAGCAGACACTGTCAGGTACTGAAACCCCCCCTCCCCCCACCCCCTAGCAGACACTGTCAGGTACTGAAACCCCCCCCCTCCCCCCACCCCCTCGCAGACACTGTCAGGTACTGAAACCCCCCCTCCCCCCACCCCCTAGCAGACACTGTCAGGTACTGAAACCCCCCCTCCCCCCACCCCCTAGCAGACACTGTCAGGTACTGAAACCCCCCCCTCCCCCCACCCCCTCGCAGACACTGTCAGGTACTGAAAACCCCCTCACCCTGTCACATACCATCAGGTACTGAAACCCCACCCCAGCACCCTCTCTAACACTGTCTGGAAGCATGTGTATATACAGGTCGGGGTATAGAATCCATACAGAGTGGCCATTCGGCCCATCGAGTCTGCACCCACCCATTTCCCATCAGCCCACATTTCCCATGACCGATCCTCCTGACCCTACACATGTTTGAGAGGAACCTGAACCCGATCTCCTGTGAGTGTGTTGCCTGAGAATCGCACGGACTCCCTGCCGACCCTGGCCGAGCTGCAGGGCTGTATCTGATCTTGGGAGGAGAGCTGGCCGAGAATCCTCGGGGGGTTCCCTTTCTCTCCCCACGTCAGTAACGTGCTAGTGCTGGAGTGTCTCCCTCAGCACAGAAAGGTGAATTGATGTGGGGGGGGGGGGGGGGGGGGTGTTTGAACATGAGGGGTTGTGGAAATTCACGTTCCTGGACTAATCGATCCCAATGTTGCTGTACCTAGAGCCGCACTGCATTCTGATGGAGGGGCAGCAACTATCCAAAGTGCGTTGAGAAGGAAAACCATCCTGAAAGGCAGCAAGAAGCCAACGGTAATGGGAACAATGAGGAACGACTTGTGTTTGCTTTCTGATTTCATCTCCTGGTGTTAACGGAGAGATTCAGATGGTTATAAGTTCTGTAATGGAGCGGTTGGTTCTAATCGGTTTTTGAATTTTTGTGGGAGCTCCCAGCTTCTGTTGAAGAATGTTCTTGTATTTTTATATTTTGTGCTGAGACTGATCGCCAATCAGGGGTGAAACACTAAACCTCCAACTGGCCTGATTCCACCGTAATAAGGAAACAACCACAAGAACTGCATTTCTGTAGCGCCTGTCACTGTCAGGGCACCCCCCCCACCCCCCACAAAAGCATTTCCCAGCCAGTGAAGGAGGTGCTGATGTGAGTCTCTCCCGAAATGAGCAATGTGATAATGACCACCTTTAGTGATGTGGGAGGGGACAGATGGTTCACTTAGAGTGAACAGACCTTCCAGGAGCCAGCTTCCATTGAGTCAGCCTGCATTTGACAGTGCCCATGTAGTTGAGAAACCTGCTCTCTTATTACACACATGGCACTTAGGGACAAGGGACTGGTGAGACCAATGGGGAAACTGGTGGGTCAAATGTATGTAGCCCCCCAACACGGACACACAGAGACTGACAGGCAGACATAAGTACACCCACACACACACCCCACCATCTCTCCATGTATCCTCTCAATACAGCCCTGAACCAAGGGACTGCAGGAATCGGCCCTCTCGCTAACTGACAACTGACCTGCGGGATCCGGAGAGAGGTCAGTGTGTCGCAGGAAGCCTGTGAGAACAGATTGTGGGACTAAGTGGTCGGTGATGTTGGAGAAGGAATGTCTAAACTGGAGACTCTGTTGTCTCTCTGTCCCCAGGTCTCCCTGTGGACTACCTATTGGGTCGTACTCTCTGAAGGTCAGCTGTTTTACTATGGAGCCAAGTCACTGACATCGACTGAAAGGAACCAGGTCAGTATGGTTAAAAACCCATTGGGAAAGGGGTTTACTTATTTGATCAGGGCATGTGGCTGTGACTGAAAACACATGTTGGGGAGCACCTGCAGGAAGAAGGGGCCATCTGTGAGGGGAGGGGAGGGGAGGCACGGTGGGGTGGGGGTGGGGGGGGGGGGGGGGGGCGGGGGGAGAAGGGGAGAGAGACACTCTCGTTTTGGGTCCACATGATTCAAATTCAGAGCTGGAGTGAGGTGTAGAGGGGACAGCGTTTATACTGGGGAGGATGCAGAGTTGGTGGAGGGCTGGGGGAGAAAGGATGTTGATGGTTCCAAGTGATTGGAATGTGAGGAAGATACAAACTGGAAAGAACATTCAGGAGAGCATTCCTGATGAAGGGCTTATGCCCGAAACGTCGACTCACTCGCACCTTGGATGATCCAGCACCACACTTCTTGACTTGGAAAGAACAGACAGTCCCACGGGGGTGGGGGGAGGGGAGAGAGACGGACTGTAGAATGTAAACACGGAAAGCTTCCCCTCTGAGCTCCAACTGTAATCCTGGGAAACAGACCAAATCAGCCCAATCCCGCACCAAGTGGTTTTTCTGACACTCTCACCCATTTTAATGCTTTAAGTCAAACATTTCGATGGGGTCACCTCTCAACCTCGTAAACTCGGGGATACAGATCAGGTTTATCCAACGTAACCCAGTGGGTTAACCCTTTTAGTGCTGGATATTCTAATGAGTCTGTGCTCCTGCTGTCCCTCCCTCCTTTGGGCTAAATAACTCTTTAGTGAAAGGGTCCTGACCCTTTCTCCTCCCCTCTTCCTCATTACTGTACAGTCCATTTTGGGGAATATTTTTGAGCTACAGGGACAGAGTTGTCAGGTTGGAGCTGAATTTAACTGTTTCTGTCCAGTTGTTGCAGATAATGATTTGTGAGGTTTCTTTTTTGGAGCAGTTTAAGTCAAGCTGGTGTAAGAGAGTGTGTCTTGTTGGTTGGATGCCATTTCTGATGGAAGATCCAGATGTTGATGTTTTCCAGCTCTCAGACTCTGAGCACGGTGAGTTTACACTGTCCTTACCTCAGGAACTGCCTTTGTAGCTAACCACTGAGCTACCATGCCGCCCAGGTTGATGGAGATGGTGGGAAAGGAGGAGTGGAGGAAAAGTTAGGCAGACCACAGAACATTGCAGTGTACAGTAACTGGTAATGTTCTTCATTGGGTAGATCGACAGGACTTTACTGAGCATGTTCTTCACAACACTGTTAAGTTGCTGTAGCTTGCGGAGTTTCCCAGGACCAGGGTACACTCCCTGTGCTGATCTGCTGTTCACTTCAGTAACGTTGTAAAGAATTCCTGAGGGGGAACAGTTAATGAGCATGTTCCCCACCACACCCCCCCTTCACTAAAGGAACATGGTTCGCTTTATAATTCTTTGTTTCACTTCTGTACTCTCTGCCTCCTTTACTGAGAGAGCTATCCAGTGAGCTGTTCCTTGGGCAGGAGTGATGGTCCTGAAAGGGATGGGTTGGGCTTATGGGGAGCAGCAGGATTGGAATCAGATGTGACCCTGGTTTGTGAGAGAGGCCGACATGTCTGAAGTAAAGGGATGGTATTAGTCTGGCCTTTCCTGTTGAGATGGTGGAACTTTGCCAACTCTCCCTCTGTTTTTCAAGCAGGGCATTGTTATCGATTCCACGCAGGGAGCAGACTGAATGCAACACTGTGGGTCAAACACTTAAGCAAGGCCTGTGAGAGAAACAGGAACCAGGTAAGTGTGACCCAATCAAGGACAAACTTATTTGGAGACAAGCCTGTTTCCCTGATGGAGCATTTAGTTCATCCAGCCCTCTACAGTGAGGACTGCTACACCTCTAGTGATCAGATAGGTGTCACATTTCTCCCTCCACCTATTGTGTCTGACCCTCCGACAGCGCGGCGCTCCCTCGGCGCTGACCCTCCGACAGCGCGGCGCTCCCTCGGCGCTGACCCTCCGACAGCGCGGCGCTCCCTCGGCGCTGACCCTCCGACAGCGCGGCGCTCCCTCGGCGCTGACCCTCCGACAGCGCGGCGCTCCCTCGGCGCTGACCCTCCGACAGCGCGGCGCTCCCTCGGCGCTGACCCTCCGACAGCGCGGCGCTCCCTCGGCGCTGACCCTCCGACAGCGCGGCGCTCCCTCGGCGCTGACCCTCCGACAGCGCGGCGCTCCCTCGGCGCTGACCCTCCGACAGCGCGGCGCTCCCTCGGCGCTGACCCT
Source organism: Chiloscyllium plagiosum (assembly GCF_037043375.1). Classification (NCBI taxonomy): domain Eukaryota; kingdom Metazoa; phylum Chordata; class Chondrichthyes; order Orectolobiformes; family Hemiscylliidae; genus Chiloscyllium; species Chiloscyllium plagiosum. Next base: position 4,217,645 of record NW_028270183.1, read on the forward strand.
CCGACAGCGCGGCGCTCCGTCGGCGCTGACCCTCCGACAGCGCGGCGCTCCGTCGGCGCTGACCCTCCGACAGCGCGGCGCTCCGTCGGCGCTGACCCTCCGACAGCGCGGCGCTCCGTCGGCGCTGACCCTCCGACAGCGCGGCGCTCCCTCGGCGCTGACCCTCCGACAGCGCGGCGCTCCCTCGGCGCTGACCCTCCGACAGCGCGGCGCTCCCTCGGCGCTGACCCTCCGACAGCGCGGCGCTCCCTCGGCGCTGACCCTCCGACAGCGCGGCGCTCCCTCGGCGCTGACCCTCCGACAGCGCGGCGCTCCCTCGGCGCTGACCCTCCGACAGCGCGGCGCTCCCTCGGCGCTGACCCTCCGACAGCGCGGCGCTCCCTCGGCGCTGACCCTCCGACAGCGCGGCGCTCCCTCGGCGCTGACCCTCCGACAGCGCGGCGCTCCCTCGGCGCTGACCCTCCGACAGCGCGGCGCTCCCTCGGCGCTGACCCTCCGACAGCGCGGCGCTCCCTCGGCGCTGACCCTCCGACAGCGCGGCGCTCCCTCGGCGCTGACCCTCCGACAGCGCGGCGCTCCCTCGGCGCTGACCCTCCGACAGCGCGGCGCTCCCTCGGCGCTGACCCTCCGACAGCGCGGCGCTCCCTCGGCGCTGACCCTCCGACAGCGCGGCGCTCCCTCGGCGCTGACCCTCCGACAGCGCGGCGCTCCCTCGGCGCTGACCCTCCGACAGCGCGGCGCTCCCTCGGCGCTGACCCTCCGACAGCGCGGCGCTCCCTCGGCGCTGACCCTCCGACAGCGCGGCGCTCCCTCGGCGCTGACCCTCCGACAGCGCGGCGCTCCCTCGGCGCTGACCCTCCGACAGCGCGGCGCTCCCTCGGCGCTGACCCTCCGACAGCGCGGCGCTCCCTCGGCGCTGACCCTCCGACAGCGCGGCGCTCCCTCGGCGCTGACCCTCCGACAGCGCGGCGCTCCCTCGGCGCTGACCCTCCGACAGCGCGGCGCTCCCTCGGCGCTGACCCTCCGACAGCGCGGCGCTCCCTCGGCGCTGACCCTCCGACAGCGCGGCGCTCCCTCGGCGCTGACCCTCCGACAGCGCGGCGCTCCCTCGGCGCTGACCCTCCGACAGCGCGGCGCTCCCTCGGCGCTGACCCTCCGACAGCGCGGCGCTCCCTCGGCGCTGACCCTCCGACAGCGCGGCGCTCCCTCGGCGCTGACCCTCCGACAGCGCGGCGCTCCCTCGGCGCTGACCCTCCGACAGCGCGGCGCTGCTCCTGACCTCATTACAGCCTTGGTTCAAACGTGGACAGAAGAGCCAAATCCCAGAGGGGAGGGGAGGGGAGAGGGACAGCCCTGGACATCAAGGCTGCGTCTGACTGAGTGTGAGATCACAGAACCCTAGCAAAACTTTCCACTGGTTGGAGTCATACCTGACACGTAGGAAGATGGCTGTGGTTGTTGGAGATCAGTCATCTCAGCTCCAGGCCGTCTCTATATGAGTTCCTCAGGGTAGCGTCCTAGGCTCAACCATCTCCAGCTGCTTCATCAATGACTGTTCCCTATGGTAAGGTCAGAAATGGGGATGGTACAATGTTCGCCACCATTCACCACTCCTGAGGTACTGCAGCAGTCCATGCTTCTCTGCAAACCCAGATGCAGCAAGATCCGGACAGTATCCAGGCTTGGGTTGACAAGTCACATTCACACCACACAAATGCCAGGCTATGACCATCTCCAAAAAGAGACAGTCTAATCACCTGCTCTCGACATTCAATGGCGTTACTGTCATTGAATCTTCCAGATTCAACATCCTGGGAGTTATCATTGACTGGACACTGGACTGTACACAACATATAAACACACAGGCTACAAAGCAGATCAGAGGCTCGGAGCGAGTAACTCACCATCTGAGGTGATATGGTGCCTCAGCTGTGCCTCACAGCGCTGGGGGACCCGGGTTCGATTCCACCCTCGGGCGACTGTCTGTGTGGAGTTTGAATATTCTCCCCGTGTCAGCATGGGTTTCCTCCGGGTGCTCTGCTTCCCCCCCCCCCTCAGTCCAAAAATGTGCAGGTTAGGTGGATTGGCCATGGGAAATGCAGGGTTATATTGGGGTGCGTATGGATGGGATACTGTTTGGAGGATCAGGGTGGACTCAATAGGCCGAATGGCCTCTTCCACACGAAAGGGATTCTATGATTCTGTCTACAAGGCCCAAGTCAGGAGTGTGATAGAATACTCCCCACTTGTTTGGATGAGTGTAGCCCTAATAGCTCAACACCACTCTGGACAAAGCAGCCTGCTTGATTTGGCACCACATCCACTCCCTCCAGCACTGACGCTTGGTAGCAGCAATGTGTGCTATCTTCAAGATGTACTGCAGAAATTCACCAAAGACCCTCAGACAGCACCTTCCAAATCCATGACCATTTCCATCTGAAGGGACAGGGGCAGCAGATACATGGTAACACCACCATCTGCAAGTTCCTCTCCGAGCCACTCACCATCCTGACTCGGAAATATGCTGCCGTTCCTTCAGTGTCGCTGGGTCAGAATGCAGGAACTCCCTCCTTAGCAAGTCTGTGGTTGTACCTCCAGCACACGGACTACAGCAGGTGAACAAGACAACTCACCGTCTCGAGGGGAAACTAGGGACAGGCAATAAATGCTGCTCCAGCCAATGATACCCATATCCATACTGACCCTGCGGCCGTGTAGCACTCTGTCTGTTGCTATACTGAGGCTTGTGTAACCTCAGTTGATGAATGTTTATTGAACAATTAGTTGATCTCCATAGTTGGTGCAGGATCTGTTAAGAGCAGGTTATTAACTGGAAGGAATCTTCGCCCCAGGGGCATACAGCAGCGTCTCTGTCAAACTCCCTCACATTTATCCCATTTCAGATAAAGCTGTGAAATCAATTCAATCCAGCCTCCCCTTCCTCCCCATCTCTCTGGGGGTTTCTTTCTCTCGTTGACCTTGTCTGATTCAGAACCCGATTTTATTTTGCACTAATTAATATTTATTGCAGCCTCCCCTGAACTTGATGTCTTTTGAATGAGTGAGGAAGCCGTGGAGATTTCCAGAATGTTTTCAGAAATTGAAGCAGATTTATGGCTGAAGATACAGAAATGTTGTAAACTGATGCCAGTGTCACCCCCTGGTTTGCAAGCTTTGGACATTTTCCATTGTCCCAAACAGATTGGGAGAGAATTGTTAAAACTCTGCTGAGTTCCCAGTGAGCAGGGTCTGGGATCTGCCTTTTACAGACACTGCTGGTCACTGAACAGACAGTGATCAGTGACTTTGTTGGTATTTCTCAATTATTATCCAATATCAGTCACTCCGATTGTAATGAGGATGTTGTGGGTGGGGCAAATCTTTTGTGTATGATCTTGTGTGGAATTTTACTGCACATTGTTTTCAGATGGGATGGATGGGCTAAGTCACAATCATTTGTACAAAACCTATTGGTGTAAATGGCTCTGGAATTCTTTAAGTCAACAACCACTGTTAACCCCTTCCTATTCCTTTTCACATCAATTAAATGTTTGACGTTTTGCCAGAGTAAGTTCTGCAGCTCCTGTTTGTTACACTGACTGACATCTTTGCCATTCCCTGATCACCTCCCCATGTTTCCCAATCGGGGTGTGACTGCACTCCTCCTCCTGACTGGTGGTGAATGAGTAGGGCATTCCCTCTGTCCACATGGTCCACTCCCTCTGTCCACATGGTCCACTCCCTCTGTCCACATGGTCCACTCCCTCTGTCCACATGGTCCACTCCCTCTGTCCACATGGTCCACTCCCTCTACTGTTGGCTTTTGTTAATGTGTGTCCTGTGTGTTTTAACAGCCCTTGATGTTCCCCTCCATTCAAACCCAGTGAGGAGAGACAGAGAGCAGGGCACCTCAGACCACAAGCTGCTGTCTGGCACAGACACCCCCCAGACTCATCCCAACCTTCAAACCTCCAACAGAACCGTTACCTGCCAAATAAACCAGGTCCAAACCCTGGGCAGGAATTCCATGTTGGATCCTCTGAGCTCATTATGTAAAATCGGAATCCACTTTGCCAGCTCATACTTGTTTTCCTGAAAAGCATTAGGGGTTTTGTTTAAAGCAGGGATCAAAATAAATCCATCCTGACATCAATATAACACCTGGGAACGTGTTAGAGAGAGGGAAGTCTGGTTGTTCTGTACGATTGTTTGGAGTTGTTCACGACTCGCGTGTTCAAGTTTCAGTTGCCAACTCTCCTGTGATGTTTTCCTGTAAATTTCATCTCCATTTTCTCTCCTCCTCAAATCCCCAAAAGCTGCCGCAGTTGGTCACTGAGCACATTCACCCTCACGATGTCCTCCCCTTCCCCCTCACTACCCCTGCCTCACTGATCACAAAGCAGGTGCCGATCGAGAATCCCACTTCACCTCACCACCATGTTGGCCATGAGAATGGTTGCTGTCTCCATCATTGTATCTCCCTCCCGGCTGTCATCACTTCAGCCTCATCCTCATGGTGCTGTGCTTGGAATGGGAATGGACAACTCCCTCTCACTGCCTCCAATGAGAAGCTCCGTCTTCCCGAGTGTCGTTGAGGAATACAGCACCAGCTCCTGACAAGTCAGCAAGTTGTTCAACAGCACCCTCCCCTTTTTGTTTTTGTGTTAAATCCCAGTAGCTCCTGGTGCAGTGTCCCACTCTCCAGTCCCCCACTCCCTCCAAACCCCAACCTGACTCAGAGGGTGAATGTTATGGTCGTGCTGATTACAGCACACTGGTTTGGTTTGGTTTGATCACCTGACAGTACAATCTTTATCTTTTAATTCACTCTGCCGCAGAGCGAGGATGAGACACCTCTGGGAAACCGGTGCTGAATTTTCATTGACATCCCCAACTGCACTAACTTCCACGTTACACCCAGAACCTGACTCCCTGTCCCTTCACAATGTCGGAGAGAGAGAGAACACTGTTGGTGCAAATCCCCCTGACTCCTCCCTCGCTAAGTACCTTTAACAAGATTCATGAACTGACTACCAAATTAAAATGTATGTAAAATGTGTAAATATTAATTTGACTAACACCCAGAGCCGTGTGGATGTTTGCAGATGTGTTCCTGCTGTAAGTGTGGCTGGCGAGAGTTACAAGAGACAGCTGCTCTGTTGTAGACAGACCCTGAGTGAACCCAGGGGACTTGGTGATGTTTGTTGCTCTGTGTTCACCCACAGGACCATATTCACCAGTCACAGCAACCTCCGTCTCAGCTGATGGGTTTGTCTCTGCTCAGGTTTTATACATTGCATGGAGATGGATTTTTTATTTTTAATGCGATTGATTCCTCAACCCCTGAGCTGCCTGTGTTTTAAGGAAATTGTCCGAGGATTTTCACTCACTCATGTACAGTGCCTGCCCTTGGTGACTTTTTACAATAAAATAAATATTTGGTGTAACCCTGTACCTGGCTCTGCAATACTTTATTCCCTTGTAAAATGGATTTCTGTCTTGTTTTATTTCAAAAAATACTTTATTCACTAAAAAAACTCATATATACGTGCAAACACAGTTCCGTTCTGAACAGCAGCAGCTCAAGGAATCAAACATTGGAGTTTCACTCTATCCAATCAAACCAAAAGCATCTCTTACTTGAACCAGACTGAGTCAATATATTAGAGGCACCAGGAGAGTCCAATAACTGAATGGATTCCCATTTACCTTGGGCAGGAAGCCCTCAGACGGTGGTCTTTCCCCACTGCGCCTTGGCAGCAGCTGCTCTAAGCTTCAGTGCGTCCCTCAGCACGTAGACCTGGACCTTGGGATGTGCCAGTATCTGTACTGGGCTAATTCACAGGTAAGGGCTGAAAATGTGTTGCTGGAAAAGCGCAGCAGGTCAGGCAGCATCCAAGGAACAGGAGAATCGTTTTTTTTGGGCATGAGCCCTTCTTCAGGAATGAGATCCTAATTCACAGGTAAGGTTATCGACAATGGTGACAGATCGACACTGGACAATCTCTGCTCCCTGTTAGCTCACCACTGTCACAACTAACGCGGATTATAGACAGGGCTTACTAAACAGGGGGTCGGGAAGGTAATGTCGATTACAAAATGATAGAATATGGCAACGTTACAGGGTAGCTATTTGGATGTCCATATCCAGAGAGGGTCAGAATATATAAATGGGGAAAATCGCAAAAGGAACAAAGTTGGGGAGGTGGAGGGGAGGTGGTGGCAAGAGGCAAAATCAATGGCTCTTTACTGAAAGGCATGTGCAATACAGAACAAAATGAATGGATTGTTGGCACAAAGAGGTTAATCAGTACGATGGGTATAATAGCCATTATGGAAACAAAGCTGGTTAGAAATAACCAGGGGAAAAAGGCACTGATGGGAACAGTCCATGTGGGTCAGCATTGTGGCTCGGTGGTTAGCACTGCTGCCTCTCAGCACCAGGGACCCGGGTTTGATTCCAGCCTCCAGTCTGTGTGGAGTTTACACATTCTCCCTTTGTCTGTGTGTGTTTCCTCCGGGTGCTCCGGTTTCCTCCCACAATGTGCAGGTTAAGTGAATTGGTTGTGCTAAATTACCCGTAGTGTTCAGGGAGTGTAGGCTAGGTGCGTTAGTCAGGGAAAAGCTAGAGTAATCGGTGTAGGGGAATGGGTTTGGGTGGGATACTCTTCAGAGAGTCAGTGTGGACTTGTTGGGCTGAAGGGTCTGTTTCCACACTGTAGGGATTCTAATTCTAATAATCCCTAAAGAGTAGCTGTATCGTAGGAGATTACAAGGGCGTATCGAAAAGGCTGTACCTTGTTCAGGGATTAGTTTAATCGTCATTAATGTGACTTTTCCAATCTCAGTGAAGATAGTCACGAGGAAGGATGTATTTGTGACCGTTTCAGAGAATTGTGGATCGAACCAAGGATCAGGTTTTCTTAGATCTGTTTACATGTAATGAGGCAGGTTTAATAAATCTTATCAGAGTAGACGATCCCCTGGGAAACAGTGACCATAACATGGTAGAATTTAACATTCCGTTTGGGAGGTGGATACTTTGGAAACAGCTGTGCTGAATTTGTGTGTCTACAGCTAGATGAGAGCAGGCTTGACTGTGGTGAACTGAGAAAAGTTTAGCAGAACAGACAGCTGAGGAACAACCTTTAAGAACATTGGGATATATCTTTGCTGAAAGTCAGGAACAATGAGGAAGAAGAATTCTTGGAAAGTTAACCAGGATGTGGAGGAGCCGGTGTTGGACTGGGGTGGTCAAAGTTAAAAATCACACAACACCAGGTTACAGTCCAATAGGTTTAATTGGAAGCACTAGCTTTCGGAGTGTCGCTCCTTCATCAGGTGGTCGTGGAACAGGACCATAAGACACAGAATTTATAGCAAAAGATCACAGTGTCATGCAACTGAAACGATATATTTAACAAACCTAGATTGTTGTTAAGTCTTTCATCTTTTAGAATGAATTGCAGGTTTCGGTTCATCAATATGTCAATCCCAGAACTTCTAAGTCACCTTCTTGAGATAACTTAAGGTTTTTTTTAAAAAAAAGTGACAAGTAGGCTCAGACAATGCATTAAAGATATGAAGTTAGAGTCTGTATGCATTCCAATCTTGAGTCAGACTAGTTCTATTTCCAACCTAGGAATTTATAACATTTCACATGTATTAACTGCCTGCAGATTGTGTGTTATGTGAGCAAAATAGAATGGATCTGCAAATATAAATTCATCCCATAGACGTCTCTGTGTGTGTGGGGTGTGTGTGTGTGTGCGCGCATAAGGTTTATAAAGCCTTAAGTTATCTCGAGAATGTGATCTAAAAGAAGTTCTGGGATTGCCATATTAATGAACCGAAACCTGCAACCCATTCTGAAAGATGAAAGACTAGGTTTGTTCAATATATCATTTCAGCTGCATGACACTCTAATCTTTTGCTATAAATTCTGTGTCTTCCGATCCTGCTCCACAGCTAAATGATAAAGGAGCAGCGCTCTGAAAGCTAGTGCTTCCAAATAAACCTGTTAGACTATAACCTGGTGTTGGAAGTGTGTTGCTGGAGAAGCGCAGCAGGTCAGGCAGCATCTAGGGAACAGGAGAATTGACGTTTCGGGCATTAGCCCTTCTTCAGGAACCTGGTGTTGTGTGATTTTTTAACATGGTTAACCAAGGAAGTTAAGGATAGCATCTAATTGAAAGAAAAAAAAAGCCATGTGACAAAGGCTTGGGAAAGCTGTAAGAACCAACAAAAGATGACCTATAAAAACCAAAAAGGGAGAAAATAAACTAGCAAGTAATATAAAAACAGACCGAAAGAGCTTTTTTAAATATATACAGTAAAAGGGAGAGGCCAAAGTTACGGTGTTTCTTCAAGAATAAAACTAAGGAAATAATAATGGGAATGAAAAGGGAACCAGGATTTGAATAAATATGTACTTACATCAGTTTTCACAGTAGAATACACTGATAACATTCAAAATTACTAAATAATCAAGTGGTAACGGGGGGAGAGGAGATAAACACACCAACAATTACTAGAGGAAGAAGTACAGTGGAAACTGAGCTAAAGCTGGTAAGTCCCCTGGATGGATGGGTTGCTTGTAGAATATTAAAAGAAGTAGCTACAAAAATAGATGCTTTGGGAATAATCTTCCAAAAATTCTGACATTCTGGAAAAACCTGAGAGGATTGGAAGACTGTCAATGTAACACCCTTATGGAAAAAAAGAGGGAGATTAAAAATAGGTAACTGTGGGCCAATTTACTTAACGTTTATCATATGTTAAGCAAAGGGAAGATGTTAGAGTCTGTTTTTAAGGATGTCGTGTCAGGGCATTTACAATTGGCTGAGGAACTGTATAATCACTTCATGTCAGTTTTCACGGTGGAAGACACAAGTAATATCCCAAAAGTTCAAGAGAGTGAGGGGGCAGAGCTGAGTATGGTGGGCATCACCAAGGAGAAGGTGCTAGAAAAGCTGAATGGCCTGAAGTTGGATAAACCACCTGGACCAAATGGATAGCTGAAGAGATAATGGAGGTGTTAGTGATGATCTTTCAGGAATCGTTCAAATCAGGAAGGGCCCCAGAGAACTGGAAAATCACTAACCTGATACCTCTGTTTAAAAAGGGAGTAAGGCAAAAGATGGAAAATTACAGACTGATTAGCCTGACCTCGGTTATGGGTAAGATACTGGAATCCATTGTGAAGGACGAGATTTCTGAATACTTGGAGGTGTATGGTAAAATAGGGCAAAGTCAGCAGGGTTCCATCAAGGGGAGGTTGCGCCTGACAAATCTGCTAGAATTCTTTGAGGAGGTAACGAGCAGGTTAGACCAAGGAGAGCTAATGGATGTTATCTACCTGGACTTCAAGAAGGCCTTTGACAAGGTGCCATACAGGAGGTTACTGAGTAAGATAAGGGCCCATGGTGTCAGAGGCAAGGTGCTAGCCTGGATAGAAGCTTGGCTGTCTGGCAGAGAGCAGAGAGTGGGGAGAAAAGGGTCCTTCTCAGGATGGCAGCAGGTGACAAGTGGAGTTCTGCAAGGCTCAGTGTTGGGATCATAACTTTTCACTTTATACATTAACGATCTAGATGAAGGAACTGAGGGTATTCTGGCTAAGTTTGCAGACTATACAAAGATAGGTAGAGGGACAGGTAGTATTGAGGAAGTGGGAAGCTGCAGAAAGATTTGGACAGGTTAGGAGAGTAGGCAAAGAAGTAACAGATGAAGTACAATGTGGGAAAGTGTGAGGTCATGCACTTTGGTTGGAAGAATAGAGGCATGGACTATTTTCTAAAGGGAGACAAAATTCAGAAGTCTGAAATGTAAAGAGACTTGAGAGTTCCAGTCCAGGATTCTCTCAAGGTAAACATGCAGGTTCAGTCAGTAATTAGGAAGGCAAATGGAATGATGGCGTTTATTTTGAGAGGACTTGAATAGAAAAGCAGGGACGTACTTCTGAGGCTCTGTAAGGCTCTGCTCAGACCACATTTGGAGTATTGTGTGCAGTTATGAGCCCCAAATCTCAGGAAGGATGTACTGACCCCGGAGCGTGTTCAGAGGAAGTTCGTCAGAATAATCCCAGGAATGAAAAGCTTAACATCTGAGGAACGTTTGAGGACTCTGGATCTATACTTGATGGAGTTTAGAAGGATGAGGGGAGATCCAATTGAAACACACACAATGCTGAATGGCCTGGACAGAGTGGATGTTGGGAAGATGTTTCTGTTGGTAGGAGAGACTAGGATCCAAGGCACAGCCTTAGAGTAAAGGGAAGACCTTTTAGAACGGAGATAAGGAGAAACTTCTTCAGCCAGAGAATGGTGAACCTATGGAATTCATTGCTACAGAAGGCTGTGGAGGCCAGATCATTGAGTATATTTAACATGGAGTTAGATAGCTAGATTCTTATTGTTAAGGGGACCAAGGATTATGGGGAGAAAGTGAGGGAATGGGGTT